>NC_134840.1:15241762-15548012 GCF_965363235.1 Mytilus galloprovincialis
TTTTTCACTATTATTATTATTATTATTATGTCACCCGATCGACAATGTCGGGTGACATATTGCTTTTCCTCTGTTTCTTTTTCCCTATTATTATTATTATGTCACCCGATCGACAATGTCGGGTGACATATTGCTTTTCTTATGTTTCTTTGTTATTATTATTATTCTTCCACCTTTTTTTGTCCGACAGGTTTTTTGGAGTAAAATGAAACCAATCTTAATGATAATTCACTATAAGGAGGAACACAAAATTTCGGGTTGCAGTAGGGTCTAAGACCATAAAAAATGGCTGCCGTTTCCATGGAAACGGAACAATTGTGAAAAATTCCAGTTTTTGGTTTTGTGAATAATTTAGAGATGCTTAAACTCAGAATCATCATATTCTATCACAATGTAGGTGCCAGCCATATATTGGTTTTGGATGATATTGGCAATCATTGGAACCACTATGTTGCCATGGAAACTACCCCAAAAATTTCAAAAATTTCAAAATGCTCCAAATTTTTTGAAACTTCATGGTAACGATGAGCAACTTTGGTAGATGCTTAATTTGGCGTTGGAATTTCCAAAATGTCTGCCGTTACCATGGAAACAGTGCATAAGTGTCAAAATGCTCTAAAAACCTCAGGGTTTGGTAAAGAATTTTGGTATGCTAGAACTTGAAATCATCAAATTTTTACACAATATAGTTGTCCACTATATACAGCTTTTGAATGATTTTGACAATCATTGGAACTCTTCTGTTACCATGGATACAGGACCAAATATTTCAAAAATTTCAAAATGCTCCTAAATTAATCAAACTTAATATGATTGTTGACTGGCAAGTCTGGATGAGACTTTTGACTTTGGAATTTCCAAAATGGCCACCGTTGCCATGGAAACTGCAAAAAAGTCAAAAATTCTCTAAATGCTTTGAACTTAATGAAACTTGATATTATTGTTAACTGCCAAGTGCAGATGAGACTTTTAACTTCGAAATTTTCAAAATGGCTGCGGTTGCCATGGAAACAGCAGATTGTAATTTTTTTTAGAATGCTCTCAATGTACTGAAAATTTACAGAAAAATGTATAGCCATGCATATATGTGCATTCACTGTTAAATAATTTTGAAATGGCTGCCGCTTAGTGGCAATTGGGGGAAGGGTGACATCTGCTATTGCTTGCAATGGCAATTCTAGTTATTATTATTTTTCTTCCACCTAATTTTGTCCGCTCGCTTTCTCAGAGCCAAAGCAACCAATCTGAATGATGGTGCACTATAACAAGGAACCCTGACTTTCCTGTTGCTTTTCAATATTGGCACTAAAAAAATGGCTGCCATCACCATGGAAACGGAAAAATGGTGAAAAAATATAATTTTGGAGTTAGGTGAATTGTTTGAGTTTGTCCGGCAGATTTTTTGAAGACAATGGAACCAATCTTAGTGATAGTCAACTATAATGAGGAACACAAAATTTCGGGTTGCAGTAGGTCATAGGACCATTAAAAATGGCTGCCGTTACCATGGAAACGGAAAAATTGTGAAAAATTCCACTTTTTGGTTTTAGGGAATTATTTGGAGATGCTTAGACTTAGAATCATTATATTTTGATACAATGTAGGTGCCCACTATATACTTGTTTTGGATGATTTTTGGCATTCATTGGAACTACTATGTTGCCATGGATACTACACCAAAAATTTCCAAAATATCAAAATGCTCCAAATTTAATGAAACTTCACAGGAACGATGAGCAACATTGGTAGATGTGCAATTTGGCGTTGGAATTTTGAAAATGTCTTGTGTTACCATGGAAACAAGGCAAAAATGGTCAAAACGCTTTAAAAAACCTTAAAAGTGGCATTTACTTCCTTAAAATGGTAGGTCAAATTCATTGAAACTCTGATGGTATGTTCCCTTCCATGTACCAATGGAGTATCTGCCATTAAAAATTTGGAATGGTCTGTGTTACCATAGAAACCAGCCAAAATGTCAAAAATTTCAAAAACTTCAAAATGCTTCAAACTTGATGAAACTTAATATATTTGTTGACTGTCTAGTCTGCATGAGACTTTTGAAGTTGGAATTTCCAAAATGGCTACCGTTGCCATGGAAACTGCAGAAATGTCAAAATTTTCAAAATACTCCAAACTTAATGAAACTTAATATTATTGTTTACTGGCATGTATAGATGAGACTTTTGACTTCGGAATTTTCAAAATGGCTGCCGTTGCCATGGAAACAGCAGAAATGTGAAACTTTTGACAATGCTGTTATTGTATTGAAAATTTACAGAAAGATATATCGCAATTCATAGATCTGCATTCACTGTTAAGTTGTTTTAAAATGGGTGCCGCTTAGTGGCAATGAGGGGAAGGGTGACATCCGCTATTGCTTGCAATGGCAATTCTAGTTATGGCACCCTAAACGGAGTTTGGGTGACATATTGTTATTCTACGTTTCTTTTTGTTTTCTTTATTTTTATGGCACCCTCAACGGAGTTGGGGTGACATCTTGTTATTGTTCGTTTCTTTTTTTTCTTTTTATTATTATTATTTTTATTCTTCCACACATTTTGTCCATACTATTTCTCAGAATTGGGCAGACCAATGTTGATGGAACTATACCATAATATGAACCGCCATGTGGAGTTGTGCAAGAGACATTGGAATGGTAAAAAATGGCTGCCGTTACCATGGAAACAGAACAAATGTGAAAAAATACAGTTTTTAGTTTTGGTGAACTGTATGGTAATGCTTTAACTCAGAATCATCATATTTTAATACAATGTAGGTGCCCACTATATACAGGTGTTGGATGATTTTGGCACTCATTGGAACTACTATGTCGCCATGGGAACTACACCAAAAATTTCAAAAATCTCAAAATGCTCCAAACTTCACGAAACTTCACAGTAACGATGAGCAACATTGGAAGATGTGGCATTTGGAGTTGGAATTTCCAAAATAGCTGTTGTTACCATGGAAACAATGCAAAAAGGTCAAAACTTTGAATTTTCACAGAACATTCCAGAACATTAATGTTAAACTTATTCTAGAGACATTAAATGGTATATGATTATGGAGGGAAAAAATTGCAGCGGGGGTTTGACATTGGAATATTCAAAATGGCCGCCGTTACCATGGAAACAGCAAAAATACGAAAAACTTCAAAATGCTTTAAATTTAATGAAACTTATAAGAAATGTTGCCTAGCTTATGTAGACTTGACTTTTGAGTTTGGAATTTTCAAAATGGCCGCCGTTACCATGGAAACAGCAAAAAATTCAAAATTTTCAAAATGCTCCAAACTTAATGAAACTTTACAAAAATGATGTTTTGCATGTGTAGATGCACTCTTTGACTTTGAAGTTTTCAAGATGGCTGCTGCTCGCCTTGGCAATGGGGGAAGGGTGCCATCCGCTATTGCTTGCAATGGCAAATCTAGTTATGTCACCCGATCGACAATGTCGGGTGACATATTGCTTTTCCTCTGTTTCTTTGTTATTATTATTATTCTTCCAACTATTTTGTCCGCCACTTTTCTCGGAGCCAATGGAACCAATCTTAATGATAGTTAAGTATAATAGGGAACACAAAATTGCGGGTTGCAGTAGGGTCTAAGACCATAAAAAATGGCTGCCGTTTCCATGGAAACGGAAAAATTGCAAAAAATTCCACTTTTTTGTTTTGGTGAATTATTTGGACATGCTTAAACTCAGAATCATTATATTTTGATACAATGTAGGTGCCCGCTATATACTTGTTTTGGATGATTTTTGGCAATCATTGGAACTACTATGTTGCCATGGAAACTACACCAAAAATTTCCAAAATATGAAAATGCTCCAAATTTTTTGAAACTTTACCATAACGATGAGCAACTTTGGTAGATGTGGAATTTGGCGTTGGAATTTCCAAAATGTCTGCGGTTTCCATGGAAACAATGCAAAAAGGTCAAAATGCTCCAAAAACTTCCGGGTTTGGTGAATAACTTTGGTATGCTTGAACTTAAAATCATCAAATTTTTACACAATATAGTTATCCACTATATACAGGTTTTGATTG
The DNA here is from genome assembly GCF_965363235.1 of Mytilus galloprovincialis. Lineage (NCBI taxonomy): Eukaryota > Metazoa > Mollusca > Bivalvia > Mytilida > Mytilidae > Mytilus > Mytilus galloprovincialis. Next base: position 15,245,813 of record NC_134840.1, read on the forward strand.
ATTTTGACAATTATTGGAACTAATCTGTTACCATGGATACAGGATCAAATATCTCAAAAATTTCAAAATGCTCCAAAATTGATCAAACTTAATATGATAGTTGACTGGCGAGTCAGGATGAGACTTTTGACTTTGGAATTTCCAAAATGGCCACCGTTGCCATGGAAACTGCAGAAATGTCAAATATTTTCAAAATGCTCCAAACTTAATGAAACTTAATATTGTTGTCAACTGGCATGTATAAATGAGACTTTTGACTTCGGAATTTTCAAAATGGCTGCCGTTGCCATGGAAACAGAAGAAATGTGAAACTTTTGACAATGCTCAAAATGTACTGAAAATTTACAGAAAGATATATCGCAATGCGTTGATCTGCATTCCCTGTTAAATTGTTTTCAAATGGCTGCCGCTTAGTGGCAATAGGGGAAGGGTGACATCCGCTATTGCTTGCAATGGCAATTCTAGTTATGGCACCCTCAACGGAGTTGGGGTGACGTATTGTTATTCTACGTTTCTTTTTTTCTTATTATTTTTATTTTTCTTCCACGCTTTTTGTCCAGTCCATATCTTGGCACTGTATGCTCCAATGGTGATGGAACTATACCATAATGTTACCCAGCATACGAAGTTTTGCGAACTGGGTATGGCACCGTCAAGATGGCTGCCGTTACCATGGAAACGAAACAAATGTGAAAAAATCCAGTTTTTTGTTTTGGTGAACTATTTGAATACTATTTAACTCAGAATCATTATATTTTAATACAATGTAGGTGCCCACTATATACAGGTGTTGTATGATTTTGGCACTCATTGGAACTACTATGTTGCCATGGAAACAACTCCAAAAAATTCAAAAATCTCAAAATGTTCCAAACTTAATGAAACTTCACAGTAACGATGAGCAACATTGGAAGATGTGGAATTTGGCGTTGGAATTTCCAAAATCGCTCTTGTTACCATGGAAACAATGCAAAAAGGTCAAAACTTTGAATTTTCACAGAACATTCTAGAACATCAATGTTTAATTTATTCTAGAGACATTAAATGGTATATGATTGTGGAGGGAAAAAATTGCAGCGGGGGTTTGACTTTGGAATATTCAAAATGGCCGCGGTTACCATGGAAACAGCAAAAATACAAAAAACTTCAAAATGCTTCAAATTTATTGAAACTTATAACAAATGTTGCTCAGCTAATGTAGACTTGACTTTTGAGTTTGGAATTTCCAAAATGGCCGCCGTTACCATGGCTACCGCTCACCTGGCAATAGGGGAAGGGTGCCATCCGCTATTGCTTGCAATGGCAAATCTAGTTATTATTATTTTTCTTCCACACTTTTTTGTCCACTCTGGAACTCTAATATAAATGGACCAAAGACGTTGGAACTATACCATAATGTTAACCACCATGCGAAGATTTGCTTTTTGGGGTTGGCACTTTCAAGATGTCCGCCGTTACCATGGAAACGGAACAACTGTAAAAAAATCCACTTTTTGGTTTTGGTGAATAATTTGGAGATGCTTAAACTCAGAATCCTTATATTTTAATACAATGCAGGTGCCAGCCATATATAGGTTTTGGATGATTTTGGCAATCATTGGAACTACTATGTTGCCATGGAAACTACATCAAAAATTTCAAAAATATGAAAATGCTCCAAATTTTTTGAAACTTTAGCATAACGATGAGCAACTTTGGTAGATGTGGAATTTGGCGTTGGAATTTCCAAAATGTCTGCCGTTACCATGGAAACAGTGCATAAGTGTCAAAATGCTCTAAAAACTTCAGGGTTTGGTGAATAATTTTGGTATGCTTGAACATAGAATCATCAAATTTTTATACAATACAGTTGTCCACTATATACAGGTTTTGAATGATTTTGACAATCATTGGAACTACTCTGTAACCATGGATACAGGATCAAATATTTCAAAAAATTCAAAATGCTCCAAATTTGATGAAACTTAATATGATTGTTGACCGGCAAGTCTGGATGAGACTTTTGACTTTGGAATTTTCAAAATGGCCACCGTTGCCATGGAAACTGCAAAAAAGTAAAAAATTCTCAAAATAGCTTTAAACTTAATGAAACTTGATATTATTGTTAACTGGCAAGTACAGATGAGACTTTTGACTTTGAAATTTTCAAAATGGCTGCCGTTGCCATGGAAACAGCAGAAATGTGAATTTTTTTAAAATGCTCTGAATGTACTGAAAATTTACAGAAAGATGTATTGCCATGAATCTATGTGCATTCACTGTTAAACCATTTTGAAATGGCTGCCGGTTAGTGGCAATAGGGGAAGGGTGACATCCGCTATTGCTTGCAATGGCAATTCTAGTTATGGCACCCTCAACGGAGTTGGGGTGACGTATTGTTATTCTACGTTTCTTTTTTTTCTTATTATTATGGCACCCTCAACGGAGTTGGGGTGACATCTTGTTATTGTTCGTTTCTTTTTTTTCTTTTTATTATTATTATGGCACCCTCAACGGAGTTGGGGTGACATATTGTTATTGTTCGTTTCTTTTTTTTTCTTTTTATTATGGCACCCTCAACGGAGTTGGGGTGACGTATTGTTATTCTACGTTTCTTTTTTTTCTTATTATTATTTTTATTTTTTTTCTTGCAACAAAATTTTGTCCGCGAGAGTTCTTGGAATCCAATGGACCAATGTTGATGGAACTCTACTATAATGAACACCCCCATGTGAAGTTGTGCACCTTGCTATGGAATGGTAAAATATGGCCGCCGTTTCCATGGAAACTGCACAATTATGAAAAAATCTAGATTTTGGTTTTGGTGAATTAATACGTTATGCTTTAACTTAGAATCATTACATTTTATTACAATGTAGGTGCCCACTATATACAGGTGTTGGATGATTTTGGCACTCATTGGAACTACTATGTTGCCATGGAAACTACTTCAAAAAATTCAAAAATCTCAAAATGTTCCAAACTTAATGAAACTTCACAGTAACGATGAGCAACATTGGAAGATGTGGAATTTGGCGTTGTAATTTCCAAAATCGCTGTTGTTACCATGGAAACAATGCAAAAAGGTCAAAACTTTGAATTTTCACAGAACATTCTAGAACATCAATGTTTAATTTATTCTAGAGACATTAAATGGTATATGATTGTATATGATTATGGAGGGAAAAAATTGCAGCAGGGGTTTGACTTTGGAATATTCAAAATGGCCGCCGTTACCATGAAAACAGCAAAAATACAAAAAACTTCAAAATGCTTCAAATTTATTGAAACTTATAACAAATGTTGCTCAGCTAATGTAGACTTGACTTTTGAGTTTGGAATTTCCAAAATGGCCGCCGTTACCATGGCTACCGCTCACCTGGCAATAGGGGAAGGGTGCCATCCGCTATTGCTTGCAATCGCAAATCTAGTTATGGCACCCTAAACGGAGTTTGGGTGACATATTGTTATTCTACGTTTCTTTTTTTATGGCACCCTCAACGGAGTTGGGGTGACATATTGTTATTGTTCGTTTCTTTTTTTCTTATTATGGCACCCTCAACGGAGTTGGGGTGACATATTGTTATTGTACGTTTCTTTTTTTTCTTATTTTTATTCTTCCACACATTTTGTCCACGCTATTTCTCGGAATTGGTCAGACCAATGTTGATGGAACTATACCATAATATGAACCGCCATGTGAAGTTGTGCAAGAGACATTGGAATGGTAAAAAATGGCCGCCGTTACCATGGAAACTAAAAAAATGTAAAAAAAAATCAAAATTCTAAATCTTTCGTTATAAGAGCCAACCTAATGAAACTTTATGTAAATGTTGGCAGTGGTGCCCTGAGGTACCAACAGTACTTAGCTTCCGCAAAATCTCTACCATTGCCATGGAAACTGGAGAAAAGTTTAACATTGAACCTATGGGAAAAAACATCAAACCAGTCTTTTCTTAAGGAATATAAGATCAAATTCAAAGAAACTTTATGAATATATAACATGGCATAAGTCGATGTTGAAACTGTAGTTGGAATTTTCGAAATGAACACTGTTACCATGGAAACTGCAAAAATGTAAAAAAATCTCAAAATGCGCCAAACTTAATGAAACTCATTATAAATGATCAATGTCAAGTAAAGATAACACATTGGACTTCGGAATTTCCAAAATGGCCGCCGTTGCCATGGAAACTACAAAAAATTCAAAAATTTCAAAATGCTCCAAAATTAAGGAAACTTTACAACAATGTTAACAGACATCTATAGATGCGGTCTTTGACTTTGAAATTTTCAAAATGGCTGCCGCTCACCTGGCAATAGGGGAAGGGTGCCATCCGCTATTGCTTGCAATGGCAAATCTAGTTATTTTTATTTTTCTTCCACACATTTTGTCCGCGCGAGTTCTCAGAATTGAACGGACCAATGTTTATGGAACTCAACTATAATGAAGAACCCCACTTGAAGTTGTGCACCTTGCTATGGAATGGTAAAAGATGGCCGCCGTTTCCATGGAAACAGCACAAATGCGAAAAAAATCAAAGTGGTCCAAACTGGAAGAAACTCCACAGGAATGTTCACTGGCATCTCCTGATTTCCAGTTTGACTTTGGAATTTTCAAAATGGCTGCCGTTACCATGGAAACAGCTAAAATATCAAAAATTCTAACTCTTTCGTTATAAGATCCAGCTGGATGAAACTTTATGAAAATGTTCTCCAGTATGCCAAGATGTCAAGACAATATTTGGATAGTTCAAAATGGCCGCCGTTGTCATGGAAACTGGGGCCCAGTTTTGCATTGACCCTATGGAAAAATGCATAAAATCAGCATTTTCTCAGAGAGTAGTGCACCAAAGTAAATGAAACTGTATTGATATATAACATGACATGTGGCAATGAGACGTACGCTTTTAGAATTTTGGAATTATCTACTGTAACCATGGTTGCAGCACTAATTTTCAAAATTTCCAAAAAAAAATAAGTGCTGCAAACTGGATGAAACTTTACAGGAATAGTGACTGACATGTGCGGAGTTCCATTTTGAAGTTGGAATTTCCAAAAATGGCCGCCGTAACCATGGAAACAGCAAAAATATCAAAATTTTCAAAATGCTTCAAATTTAATGAAATTTTGCAAAAATGATGATTTGCATGTGTAGATGCACTCTTTGACTTTGAAATTTTCAAAATGGCTGCCGCTCGCCTGGCAATAGGGGGACGAGGGTGCCATCCGTTATTGCTAGCAATTACAAATCTAGTTATTATTATTATTATTATTATTTTTATTCTTCCACACTTTTTTGTCCATTCTATTTCTCGGAATTGGCTTGAACAATATTGATGGAACTATACCATAATGTAGACCACCACATTCTATAGTGCAGTGGGGTATGGCACCATCAAGATGGCTGCCGTTGCCATGGAAACGAAACAAATGTGAAAAAATCCTGTTGTTTGTTTTGGTGAACTGTTTTGATATGCTTAAACTCAGAACCATTATATTTTGATACAATGTAGGTGCCGGCCATATACAGGTGTTGGATGATTTTGGCACTCATTGGAACTACTATGTTGCCATGGAAACTATACCGAAAATTTCAAAAATATCAAAATGCTCCAAACTTCATGAAACTTCACAGTAACGATGAGCAACATTGTAGGATGTGGAATTTGGCGTTGGAATTTCCAAAATATCTGTTGTTACCATGGAAACAATGCAAAAAGGTCAAAAATTTCAAAAAAAATAAAAATGCTGTAAACTGGATGAAACTTTACAGGAATGGTCACTGGCATAAGCAAAGTTGACATTTGAAGTTGGAATTTTCAAAATGGCCGCCGTAACCATGGAAACAGCAAAAATGTCAAAAACTTCAAAATGCTCCAAACTTAATGAAACTTAACAAATATGATAATTTGAATGTGTAGATGAACACTTTGACTTTGGAAATTTCTAGATTGCTGCCGCTCGCCTGGCAATGTGGGAAGGGTGCCATCCGCTATTGCTTGCAATGGCAAATCTAGTTCTTATTATTTTTCTTCCACTTTTTTTGTCCAGCTTATATCTTGGAATTGGATGAACCAAATGTTATGGAACTGTACCATAATGTTAACCAGCATGTGCAGATTTGCAATCGAGGTATGGCATTTTCAAGATGGCCACCGTTACCATGGAAACAGAACAAATGTGAAAAATATTTTTTTTGTTTTTGGTGAATCATTTGAGTATGCATGAACATAGAATCATTTAATTTTTATATATTGTTGGTGTCCACCATATACAGGTTTGACATGATTTTGAGAATCTTTGGAACTACTATATTGCCATGGAAACTAAATCCATTTAGCATTAGACCCTATGGGAAAACCTTAAAGTAGCATATACTCCGTTAACAAGGAAGGTCCAACTCAATGAAACTACATGGATATGTAACATGGCATGTTTCAAAGTGGCACCTGTCTTTGGAATTTTGGAATTGGTTACCGTTACCATGGAAACAGCAAAAATTTCAAAAGTTTCAAATTGCTCCAAACTTTATGAAATTTTACAACAATGTTGATAAACATTTGTAGATACGCTCTTTGACTTCGGAATTTTCAAAATGGCTGCCGCTCACCTGGCAATAGGAGAAGGGTGCCATCCGTTATTGCTAGCAATTACAAATCTAGTTATTATTATTATTTTTATTCTTCCACACATTTTGTCCATACTATTTCTCAGAATTGGTCAGACCAATGTTGATGGAACTGTACCATAATATGAACCGCCATGTTAAGTTGTGCAAGAGACATTGGAATGGTAAAAAATGGCCGCCGTTACCATGGAAACTGAACAAATGTGAAAAAATCCAGTTTTTTGTTTTGGTGAACTGTTTGGATATGCTTTATCTCAGAATCATTATATTTTGATACAATGTAGGTGCCCACTATATACAGGTGTTGGATGATTTTGATGATCATTGGAACTACTACGTTGCCATGGAAACTACACCAAAAATTTCAAAAATCTCAAAATGCTCCAAACTTAATGAAACTTCATAGTAACGATGAGCAACATTGGAAGATGTTGAATTTGGCGTTGGAATTTCCAAAATCGCTCTGGTTACCATGGAAACAATGCAAAAAGGTCAAAACTTTGAATTTTCACAGAACATTCTAGAACATCAATGTTTAATTTATTCAAGAGACATTAAATGGTATATGATTGTGGAGGGAAAAAATTGCAGTGGGGGTTTGACTTTGGAATATTCAAAATGGCCGCCGTTACCATGGAAACAGCAAAAATACAAAAAACTTCAAAATGCTTCAAATTTATTGAAACTTATAACAAATGTTGCTCAGCTAATGTAGACTTGACTTTTGAGTTTGGAATTTCCAAAATGGCCACCGTAACCATGGCTACCGCTCACCTGGCAATAGGGGAAGGGTGCCATCCGCTATTGCTTGCAATGGCAAATCTAGTTATTATTTTTATTCTTCCACACATTTTGTCCATACTATTTCTCAGAATTGGGCAGACCAATGTTGATGGAACTATACCATAATATGAACCGCCATGTGGAGTTGTGCAAGAGACATTGGAATGGTAAAAAATGGCTGCCGTTACCATGGAAACAGAACAAATGTGAAAAAATACAGTTTTTAGTTTTGGTGAACTGTATGGTAATGCTTTAACTCAGAATCATCATATTTTAATACAATGTAGGTGCCCACTATATACAGGTGTTGGATGATTTTGGCACTCATTGGAACTACTATGTCGCCATGGGAACTACACCAAAAATTTCAAAAATCTCAAAATGCTCCAAACTTCACGAAACTTCACAGTAACGATGAGCAACATTGGAAGATGTGGCATTTGGAGTTGGAATTTCCAAAATAGCTGTTGTTACCATGGAAACAATGCAAAAAGGTCAAAACTTTGAATTTTCACGGAACATTCCAGAACATTAATGTTAAATTTATTCTAGAGACATTAAATGCTATATGATTATGGAGGGAAAAAATTGCAGCGGGGGTTTGACATTGGAATATTCAAAATGGCCGCCGTTACCATGGAAACAGCAAAAATATGAAAAACTTCAAAATGCTTTAAATTTAATGAAACTTATAACAAATGTTGCCTAGCTTATGTAGACTTGACTTTTGAGTTTGGAATTTTCAAAATGGCCGCCGTTACCATGGAAACAGCAAAAAATTCAAAATTTTTAAAATGCTGCAAACTTAATGAAACTTTACAAAAATGTTGTTTTGCATGTGTAGATGCACTCTTTGACTTTGAAGTTTTCAAAATGGCTGCCGCTCGCCTGGCAATGGGGGAAGGGTGCCATCCGCTATTGCTTGCAATGGCAAATCTAGTTATGGCACCCTCAACGGAGTTGGGGTGACGTATTGTTATTCTACGTTTCTTTTTTTTCTTATTTTTATTATTCTTCCACACATTTTGTCCATCGTGTTTCTGAGAATTGAGTGATCCAATAATGTTGGAACTATAACATAATGAGGACCCCCATGTGAAGTTGTGCATCTGACTCTGGAATTTTTTTAAATGGCCGCCGTTTCCATGGAAACTGCAAAAAAGTGAAAAATTTTCAAAATTCTAAATCTTTCATTATAAGACCTAGCTGGATGAAACTTTATGGAAATGTTCCTTGGTATGCCTAGATGTCAAGATAATATTTAGAAATTCCAAAATGGCCGCCATTGTCATGGAAACAGGGCAAATATTTAACATTGAGCAATGGACAAATACATAAAAGCTGCATTTTCTTTAAGAATAATGCATAGAGATCAATGAAACTGTATTGATATATAACATGACATATGGCAATGAGATGCCTGCTTTTAGAATTTTGGAATTATCTACTGTAACCATGGAAACAGTAGAAATATAAAAAATTTCAAAAAATTAAAAATGCTGCAAACTAGATGAAACTTTACAGAAATGATACCTGGCATGGGCAGAATTGCATTTTGGAGTTAGAAATTTCAAAATGGCCGCCGTAACCATAGAAATGACTAAAATGTCAAAAATTTCAAAATGCTCCAAACTTAATAAAACTTTACATAAATCATAATTTCCATGTGTAGATACGCTTTTTGACTTTGGAAATTTCAAAATGGCTGCCTTTTTCCTGACAATGTGGGGACGAGGGTGCCATCCGTTATTGCTAGCAATTACAAATCTAGTTATGGCACCCTCAACGGAGTTGGGGTGACATATTGTTATTGTTCGTTTCTTTTTTTTCTTATTTTTATTCTTCCACACATTTTGTCCACGCTATTTCTCGGAATTGGTCAGACCAATGTTGATGGAACTATACCATAATATGAACCTCCATGTGAAGTTGTGCAAGAGACATTGGAATGGTAAAAAATGGCCGCCGTTACCATGGAAACTGCAAAAATGTAAAAAAAAATCCAAATTCTAAATCTTTTATTATAAGAGCCAACCTAATGAAACTTTATGTAAATGTTGGCAGTGGTGCCCTGAGGTACCAACAGTACTTAGCTTCTGCAAAATCTGTACCATTGCCATGGAAACTGGAGAAAAATTTAACATTGAACCTATGGGAAAAAACATAAAACCAGCCTTTTCTAAAGGAATATAAGATCAAACTCAAAGAAACTTTATGAATATATAATATGGCATAAGTCGATATTGAAACTGTTGTTGGAATTTTCGAAATGGACACCGTTACCATGGAAACAGCAAAAATGTCCAAAAATCTCAAAATGCTCCAAACTTAATGAAACTCATTATAAATGATCAATGGCAAGTAAAGGTCAGACTTTTGACTTAGGAATTTTCAAAATGGCCGCCGTTGCCATGGAAACTACAAAAATTTCAAAAACTTCAAAATGCTCCAAAAATTGAGGAAAATTTACAACAATGTTAGTAAACATCTGTAGATGCGGTCTTTGACTTTGGAATTTTCGAACTGGCTGCAGTTTAGTGGCAATGTGGGAAGGGTGCCATCCGCTATTGCTTGCAATGGCAAATCTAGTTATGGCACCCTCAACGGAGTTGGGGTGACGTATTGTTATTCTACGTTTCTTTTTTTCTTATTATTTTTATTTTTATTTTTCTTCCACGCTTTTTGTCCAGCCCATATCTTGGCACTGTATGATCCAATGGTCATGGAACTATACCATATTGTTACCCAGCATATGAAGTTTTGAAAACAGGGTATGGCATCATCAAGATGGCTGCCGTTGCCATGGAAACTGATAAAATGTGAAAAAAAAATGCAAATTCTAAATCTTTCATTATAAGACCTAGCTGGATGAAACTTTATGGTAATGTTCCTTGGTATGCCTTGATGTTGTAACAATATTAGGAAATTCCAAAATGGATGCTATTGTCATGGAAACAGGGCGAAAGTTTAACATTGGCCCTATGGGAAAACACATTGAAGCTGCATTTCCTGCAAGAATATAAGATCAAACCTTCTACAACTTAATGGGTATGTAACATGGCATCTCCTGAAGTGGCACCTGTCTTATTAATTTCTGAAATGGTACCCGTTACCATGGAAATAGCAAAAATTTCAAAAAAATCAAAATGCTCCAAAATTAATAAAAAGTTACAAAAAGGTTAATAGACATCTGTAGATGCCGTCTTTGACTTCTTTTTTTTTCAAAATGGCTGCTGCTCACCTGGCAATGTGGGAAGGGTGCCATCCGCTATTGCTTGCAATGGCAAATCTAGTTTTTATTATTTTTCTTCCACACATTTTGTCCAGGAGATTTATGGAAATCCAATGGACCAAAGTTGATGGAACTCTATCATATAGAGGACACTTAGGTCAAGAGTTGCAGGCACCATGGAATGGTTCAAGATGGCTGCCGTTTCCATGGAAACTGCAAAAATGTGAAAAATTTTCAAAATTCTAAATTCTTCATTATAAGACCCAAGTGGATGAAACTTTGTGGAAGTGTTACCTGATATGCCTAGATGTGCATGCAATATCAAGAGGTTCCAAAATGGCCGCCATTGTCATGGAAACAGGGCGAAAGTTTAACATTGACCGTATGGGAAAACACATAAAAGCTACATTTTCTTGAAGAATATAGCATCAATCCCAATAAAACTTTATAGATATGTAACATGGCATGTACCAATGTGGCACCTGTCTTTGGAATTTTGGAAATGGTAACTGTTACCATGGAAACAGCAAAAATTTCAAAAATGTAAAAATGCTCCAAACTTAATGAAATTTTACAAAAATGATGACTTGCATGTGTAGATGCACTCTTTGACTTTGTAAAATGGCTTTCAAAATGGCTGTCGCTCGCCTGGCAATGGGGGGACGAGGGTGCCATCCGTTATTGCTAGCAATTACAAATCTAGTTATGGCACCCTCAACGGAGTTGGGGTGACATATTGTTATTCTACGTTTCTTTTTGTTTTTTTTATCTTTATTATTTTTCTTCCACACATTTTTGTCCAGTCTGGAACTCTAATGTGAATGGACCCAAGAAGATGGAACTATACCAAAATGTTAACCACCATATTAAGATTTGCTTTTTGGGGTTGGCACTTTCAAGATGGCTGCCGTTACCATGGAAACAGAACAAATGTGAAAAAATCCTGTTTTTTGTTTTGGTGAACTGTTTGGATATGCTTTAACTCAGACACATTATATTTTAATACAATGTAGGTGCCCACTATATTCAGGTGTTGGATGATTTTGACACTCATTGGAACTACTATGTTGCCATGGAAACTACACCAAAAATTTCAAAAATATCAAAATGCTCAAAACTTAATGAAACTTCACAGTAACGATGAGCAACATTGGAAGATGTGGAATTTGGCGTTGGAATTTTCAAAATATCTGTTGTTACCTTGGAAACAATGCAAAAAGGTCAAAACTTTGAATTTTCACAGAACATTCCAGAACATCAATGTTAAATTTATTCTAGAGACATTAAATGGTATATGATTATGGAGGGAAAACATTGCAGCGGGGGTTTGACTTTGGAATATTAAAAATGGCCGCCGTTACCATGGAAACAGCAAAAATATGAAAAACTTCAAAATGTTTTAAATTTAATGAAACTTATAACAAATGTTGCCTAGCTTATGAAGACTTGACTTTTGAGTTACGAATTTTCAAAATGGCCGCCGTTACCATGGAAACAGCAAAAATATCCAAAATTTCAAAATGCTTCAAACTTAATGAAACTTTGCAAAAATGTTACTAGACATCTGTAGATGCACTATTTGACTTTGGAATTTTCAAACTGGCTGCCGCTCACCTGGCAATGGGGGAAGGGTGCCATCCGTTATTGCTAGCAATTACAAATCTAGTTATGGCACCCTCAACGGAGTTGGGGTGACGTATTGTTATTCTACGTTTCTTTTTTTCTTATTATTATTTTTATTTTTCTTCCACGCTTTTTGTCCAGGCCATATCTTGGCACTGTATGATCGAATGGTCATGGAACTATACCATAATGTTACCCAGCATATGAAGTTTTGTAAACAGGGTATGGCATCATCAAGATGGCTGCCGTTGCCATGGAAACTGATAAAACGTGAAAAAAAATGCAATTTCTAAATCTTTCATTATAAGACCTAGCTGGATGAAACTTTATGGTAATGTTCCTTGGTATGTCTAGATGTTGTTACAATATTAGGAAATTCCAAAATGGCCGCCATTGTCATGGAAACAGGGCGAAAGTTTAACATTGGCCCTATGGGAAAACACATTGAAGCTGAATTTCCTGCAACAATATAAGTATCAAACCTTCTACAACTTCATGGATATGTAACATGGCATGTCCCAAAGTGGCACCTGTCTTTGGAATTTTGGAAATGGTACCCGTTACCATGGAAATAGCAAAAATTTGAAAAAATTCAAAATGCTCCAAAATTGATGAAACTTTACAAGAATGTTAATAGATATCTGTAGATGAGCTCTTTGACTTCGGAATTTTAAAAATGGCTGCCGCTCACCTGGCAATGGGGGAAGGGTGCCATCCGCTATTGCTTGCAATGGCAAATCTAGTTATTTTTATTTTTCTTCCACGCTTTTTGTCCAGGCCATATCTTGGCACTGTATGATCGAATGGTCATGGAACTATACCATAATGTTACCCAGCATATGAAGTTTTGCAAACAGGGTATGGCATCATCAAGGTGGCTGCCGTTGCCATGGAAACTGATAAAATGTGAAAAAAAATGCAAATTCTAAATCTTTCATTATAAGACCTAGCTGGATGAAACTTTATGGTAATGTTCCTTGGTATGTCTAGATGTTGTTACAATATTAGGAAATTCCTAAATGGCCGCCATTGTCATGGAAACAGGGCGAAAGTTTAACATTGGCCCTATGGGAAAACACATTGAAGCTGAATTTCTTGCAACTATATCAGTATCAAACCTTCTAAAACTTCATGGATATGTAACATGGCATGTCCCAGAGTGGCACCTGTCTTTGGAATTTTGGAAATGGTACCCGTTACCATGGAAATAGCAAAAATTTCAAAAAATTCAAAATGCACCAAAATTGATGAAACTTTACAAGAATGTTAATAGACATCTGTAGATGAGCTCTTTGACTTTGGAATTTTCAAAATGGCTGCCGCTCACCTGGCAATGGGGGAAGGGTGCCATCCGCTATTGCTTGCAATGGCAAATCTAGTTATTATGTCACCCGATCGACAATGTCGGGTGACATATTGCTTTTCCTCTGTTTCTTTGTTATTATTATTATTCTTCCAACTATTTTGTCCGCCACTTTTCTCGGAGCCAATGGAACCAATCTTAATGATAGTTAAGTATAATAGGGAACACAAAATTCCGGGTTGCAGTAGGGTCTAAGACCATAAAAAATGGCTGCCGTTTCCATGGAAACGGAACAATTGTGAAAAATTCCACTTTTTGTTTTTTTGGAATAATTTGGAGATGCTTAAACTCAGAATCATCATATTTTAATACAATGAAGGTGCTACCCATATACTGGTTTTGGATGATTTTGGCAATCATTGGAACTACTATGTTGCCATGGAAACTACACCAAAAATTTCAAAAATATGAAAATGCTCCAAATTGTTTGAAACTCTACCATAACGATGAGCAACTTTGGTAGATGTGGAATTTGGCGTTGGAATTTCCAAAATGTCTGCCGTTTCCATGGAAACAATGCAAAAAGGTCAAAATGCTCCAAAAACTTCCGGGTTTGGTGAATAACTTTGGTATGCTTGAACTTAAAATCATCAAATTTTTACACAATATAGTTATCCACTATATACAGGTTTTGATTGATTTTGACAATCATTGGAACTACTCTGTTACCATGGATACAGGATCAAATATCTCAAAAATTTCAAAATGCTCCAAAATTGATGAAACTTAATATGATAGTTGACTGGCGAGTCAGAATGAGACTTTTGACTTTGGAATTTCCAAAATGGCCACCGTTGCCATGGAAACTGCAAAAAAGTCAAAATTTCTCAAAATGCTTTGAACTTAATGAAACTTGATATTATTGTTAACTGCCAAGTACCGATGAGACTTTTGACTTTGAAATTTTCAAAATGGCTGCCGTTGCCATGGAAACAGCAGAAATGTGAATTTTTAAAAAATGCTCTGAAAGTACTGAAAATTTACAGAAAGATGTATTGCCATGAATATATGTGCATTCACTGTTCAACAATTTTGAAATGGCTGCCGCTTAGTGGCAATAGGGGAAGGGTGACATCCGCTATTGCTTGCAATGGCAATTCTAGTTATTATTCTTATTCTTCCAATGATTTTTGTCCGGCAGATTTTTTGAAGACAAGGGAACCAATCTTAGTGATAGTCAACTATAATGAGGAACAAAAAATTTCGGGTTGCAGTAGGTCATAGAACCATTAAAAATGGCTGCCGTTACCATGGAAACGGAACAAATGTGAAAAATTCCACTTTTTGGTTTTGGTGAATTATTTGGAGATGCTTTAACTTAGAATCATTATATTTTGATACAATGTAGGTGCCCACTATATACTTGTTTTGGATGATTTTTGGTATTCATTGGAACTACTATGTTGCCATGGATACTACATCAAAAATTTCCAAAATATCAAAATGCTCCAAATTTAATAAAACTTCACAGTAACGATGAGCAACATTGGTAGATATGTAAGTTGGCGTTGGAATTTCGAAAATGTCTTGTGTTACCATGGAAACAAGGCAAAACAGGTCAAAATGGTCCAAAAAACACCTAAAAGTGGCATTTACTTTCTTAATATGGTAGGTCAAATCCATTGAAACTCTGATGGTATGTTCCCTCCCATGTACCAATGTAGTATCTGCCATTAGAAATTTGGAACGGTCTGTGTTACCATAGAAACCAGCCAAAATGTCAAAAATTTCAAAAATTTCAAAATGCTGCAAACTTGATGAAACTTAATATATTTGTTCACTGTCAAGTCTGCATGAGACTTTTGAAGTTGGAATTTCCAAAATGGCCACCGTTGCCATGGAAACTGCAGAAATGTCAAATATTTTCAAAATGCTCCAAACTTAATGAAACTTAATATTATTGTTAACTGGCAGGTATAGATGAGACTTTTGACTTTGGAATTTTCACAATGGCTGCCGTTGCCATGGAAACAGCAGAAATGTGATACTTTTGACATTGCTCAAAGTGTACTGAAAATTTACAGAAAGATATATCGCAATGCGTTGATCTGCATTCACTGTTAAATTGTTTTCAAATGGCTGCCGCTTAGTGGCAATAGGGGAAGGGTGACATCCGCTATTGCTTGCAATGGCAATTCTAGTTTTGTTTTTACATTGTGTCATAGTTAATAATTATTCGTTCAGTGAATGCTTACTTATTTTTGTTTATATATCTTTTGAATAATATGTTCTAGTGTGTCTTTCTGTGTTGTGATATCACACTATTGTTTCAGGTAAGGGGGAAGGTTTGAATGGTTTTACACTTTTTGGGTTTTGGGACTCTTTATAGCTTGTTGTACGGTGTGAGACAAGGCTGTTGAATATAAAATAAAAAAGAGATGTGGTTTTATTGCCAATGAGACAACTCTCCACAAGAAACCAAATGACACAGAAATTAACAGCTATAAATCAGTGTATGGCCTTTAACAATGTCTAAAGCCCATACAACATAGTCAGTTATTAAAGGCCCCGAAATCACAAATGTAAAACAATTTAAACGAGAAAACGGCTTAATCAATGTCCAATAAAATAACAAAAAACAATTATGTAACACAGCAAATAAACTCATCATAGATACCAGGATTACATTTTGTATTTACGCCAGACTCGCGTTTCGTCTCCAACAAGCCAAATAATGTACGAAGTGTAAGAGCATTGAGGACCAAAATTCATTAAAGTTTTACCAAATACAGCATACGACATACAACAACAGCTGATTTACAGGCTTCTGACTTTAGACAGGTGCATACATATAGTATAAGGCGGGGTTAAGCATGTTAACGAGATTGCAACCCTTCACCTAATCTGGACAGTTAGGTAGAAGTACAACATAAGAACAAACTATAAAAGAGGGACGAAAGATACCAAAGGGACAGTCAAACTCATAAATCTAAAACAAACTGACAACGCCATGGCTAAAAATCAGTTGAAAAAAAGCTTAACTCATCAGATGAATACAAATATAAAAACATACAACAAAAACACGTGGACGTGACCGAGTACTTGTATATCCCAATAATAAAAAGACACTAAGTACAGATCTGAGAGTACTGACAGATTGTTCAGCGCCAATAACAACTGACATAAAAACTCATGCATCTAAAGTCCGTACTTTGACCTATAATTGTTTACTTTTACAAATTGGGACTTGAATTGCGAGTTGTCTTATTGACATTCATACCACATCTTCTTATATATACATTAGAAGGATATTTGTCTCAGAGGCCAATCGAAGTGAAAATCTAATAAGTCTTCTTATTTTTAGGACCTGGAAAAACATTACAAGAGTAAAAAGGTAGGTTTTGTTTTTAATATACATCTAGCAAACTATTTATTGTAATTGAAGATGATAATATGCTCTTAGCATTTAAATTGAATTTTCCCTGACATGGTCAAACCAAATTTATTTGATCTGCTTGAAATTTCATTTAGGCTATATCTACTAATAAAGATTAAGAAGTTTTTAAATCTAGACTTCAGAAAATTATGCTTTAATGGTCAATCTCACCACTAATTGATCGCTAGCTGTGATGGTTTAAATATGATATTTAAAATTTCAAAGGAGATATGCTAGAATAATACTACAAACAGACCTAATCTCTCCTCACAAACCCTTATGCAAACAATTAAACTGGATGACAGTTCAATAGAGAATAACTATCACAAGTATGTGATGACATTTAAGTGCATCAAAAATTATGCCTCATGATATCTTACTAGCGAGTTTCATTCTGTTTCAGACAGGAATCCATTCCCCCTTTTGAAATAAAATTCAAGAGACTTCATACTCCAAACTAGTATTTTTAAAGAAATCTTTATCATCGGGTTTGTACTTTAATAAGAAACACGACGGGTGCCACATGTACAAAATGCAGAGCAGGATTTACGTAGTCTTCTAGATCAACTAAGATTATAATCTGGTTGGTTTCGTCGGTTTGATGTTGTTCAGTATTAAGTTTTGTATGTTTTATTTTGTACAGTGTTGCTTATTTTTTCGAGATTTTTATCTTTTTGTTTGCCATAAAAAATCATTTGGTTTTAGAAGTAAGAGTTTGACTTTCCCTTTCGACATTACTGTCTCTCTTCGCAGAATTGTTTTAAAATACAACTGTTTTGTTATTCAAACTGATGAAGCGTTGGTTTGATAGAAATTCATAAAACTTTAGATACAAACATGCGACGAGGTCAGTGTTTACAGTAGAAATTAAAAAAAAAGTATGATAGTAAGATAACAAACAATACATGAATTCCTTTTTATGAATAATGTAGTGGTCATAATAATTTTATAAATATTGAAGAGCTGGTTCCACTTTGAAATATGCCAAATAACATGTTATAGAAATCTCAATTTCATTTGAAAACTGAGTATATGTTATGTCCATCAAAATGTACAGCAGATAAAAATAACTCGTCTGCGTCCTAAGAATTATTTGCCAATCTGAGTCTTGCTTTATTCATCGCTGTCCTTCTCTTTCCTATAGTATCTTATTTTATTATTTTTGTTTTATTTTTATTTCAGAACTGCCCTTTGAGAATAATCATTCTTATTGTTTTAATCGGATGTATATCCGGCGTTGCGGCATGGGTCATCCAAAATAAATATTTCTTAGGTATGTAAAGCAAATAACCATATAAAGTAAGTGTTTTGTGTCTATGAAACTCATCAAAGATATCAGCTGACGCGGGAATCTAAAAGTAAAAAGGCAAAATTACAATACGAAGTTGAAGAGCAACGAGGACGAACGTAACATTGCGAACGTTTTTGTCAAATACAGCTAAGGTAATTTTTTTTGTGGTAGAAATCCTTAGAGTTTCGAATAATTCAAAAAAGTAATATCACAAAAATACTGAATTCCGAGGAAAATTCAAAACGAAGTCCCTAATCAAAAGCTCAAACACATCAAACGAATTGATAACAACTGTCATATTCGCGAATTGGTACGTGCATTTTTCTATGAAGAAAAGGATGGATTAAACCAGGTTTTATATAAGCTAAACCTCTCGTCGCATCAGGTTCAGGGTAATGTCTGAGCACAATCTTATTTTGACAATTATTTTTTCTTTAGATTTTTCAGATTTTTTTCCACATGTCTTTTTCAAATCTGTAAACTTTATTTTTCATAATTCTGCATTTCTGACGTCTAGTGCTAATAAACAAAAACAGGTAACAACACATAATATGCATCAAGAAAAATCAATAGAGGCCAAACGTAATTGATACTGCGAAATATATCTTTCAAATTTGTGTTGATAGAAATCAGGACGATTATTTCTCTTTCAATATTAATTTAAATAGAACATGAACTAGATTATCCATAAACGGACACAAACTATTGAAAGCATACATCAATAAACAGATATTGTGCAAATGTTGCAGTTCAACAAAACCAAAGTTAATTATTCATATGTTTTTATTGACGGTTTGTTTTGTGTTTAAACATGCTAAGTTGTCTTTTGATAGTTGAAAGTCGTTGTATGAATTTACCAGGGATCATATTATTTTCATTTGCACTAATTTTATTTCTTTTCTAATATGAGATATAGAATTTCAGAACAATCACTTTTTATTAATTGCTAATAATCAAAATACTGTAAACTAACATTAGCAATTTTTCGCCTTTTATTCTGCGATAAGATGAAAACCATTTCAGTTTCCAAGAAGATTGAAATGCTCGATCAGTCTTATTTGAAGAGTGTGTGTACTGTTTATTCCTTTTTTTTAAATGAAACCGTGCTTGTTACGCATTCAGATGTGCTTAAATTATTCTCAAGTAAAACCGTGATAGTTATGCATTCAAATTGTTATACATTATAAATGATTTGTATAAGGCTTTGTTTGTGACATTGATAATGTTTCCATAGAGATTTATCTATGATATTGTGAAAGAATGTCGATTCGCAGAATTGTTATGTCGTCTACTTCATATAACAAATTGTTGATTTTCACTAAAAATATTTTATTTGGAAAAGTTATAAATGTTATATTACAAGTAGAAAAACCATACGTTGTCTAGGCTTCACATATATTAGATTTATACGTGTTAAATCTTATATGTAGTACCAGTAAATTGTGTTGTAGTTTTCACGATAAGAGGCGAAAGAATCCAAAGCAATAATCAAACTCAAGTCAAATTCATAACGTCAATGCCATGGCAAAAAGTGATAAACGACCAAAACACAAACAACAGTATGCAAACTACAACACGCTAGTTGGCTAGTTTGAATGTCCCAATTATTTAACGCTGTCTCTTAAAAATGCTAGCTGTATTTTAAAAAATATAATTAAAATTGCATTAAAAAATAGTATCTTTTGTTTGACATGCAGAAATCCTTTAAAAGTTTGTGTCAAATTCCTTTATTTAAAAGGTACCATTCCAGGTTCGAAAGATACTCCAACTGCTATTACAGATGACCTTCCGGATTTTCCGGGTAAGTTTTTCCATTGGTACTGGTAGATTAACTAAAAACTTGATGATTTACAAATTAAATTATTGTTGGTTTGTTATAAACATTTCTGTAAGCTTGTATTACGTATTCATAAACATGAATTAATATAGGATTTTCATACATTATCGAACTTTCAAATAACGAAAATGCATAAGCATGTGGTAAAACGATAAGCCTTTTTAAAATATGTATGCACTAGAGCATTACATGTAATGGCATGAATGATTGAGATTTTGTTAACTTTTGGAGTCAAATACTTCACACAAATTCGACAGTTTAAATTAAACACAACCTCTATCATCTATATTTGATATTCAGTCAAACGATGCATCGATTCAAACACAATGTGGATGCGGTTTATTCATTAAGCAACACTTTAAATGCACTTTGTCATACTTAAGCACTAAAAGACAGAATATATAAATCAGCTAAGTATTATAAAAAGTAATAATAAAAATACAATGAAATTAATTTTATTAAATGGCACAATCCGAAGCTCAAACACATGAAACAAAAGGATAAAAACTATCATTAACATGACTTGATACTGTCATTTAAAGGGTTTGTGATTATAAGAGTTGTGATGTATAAAAAAAAATCTATATTTATTCTTTTCTTTTCTTTTTTAATTTGAGATTTTTACAGTTTTAGTTTATTTGATGTTACGTTTTACCTTGTTTATTTTGTTTTTAAGATGAATTTCTTGATCTCAATTTAGTATGAATAGTTAAGAATACGGCGAAGTATTAGTATGCTAATTTGGAATATAGAATTTGTATCAACAAGCGTTTAAAACTATTTATTTATCTTTTTGGGGGACTTTTTGTTGTGCATTTTTATTCATCAAATATGGTTGAATACTATGAAAATAGTCTTACTATAATATCAACATTGTAGCTGTCAATATTCATGTATTTAATAATATGTGTATCATTATATACTCGCTTGATTAACGATCAAGTCACCATTCGATTTTCAGTTTTTTTTTGTATGGTAAGGGTTGTTTTGAGCCTATATGTGCTGTTCAAATCAACCTGTTGTTATTTAAATTTATTGTTGTTTTAGATAAATGTGAAAACGATATATCTATCGCAAGGGTAGGAGAACAAATGTGTATTCCTTATACACAGAAATTTACCAGTAACCCGTCAGGTATACATGTCAGACAGTTGTCATCTCAATATTTGAGTGTACTTCAAGGTTTTTCAGTCAATGTTTCATCTGATGAGTTTGAGCAACAAAATGGGGGTTGGATAATCAACTTCAACTCTTCAAGAACTGACCAACAATTGCGTTTCATGAAGGGGAGAGCAACATGTGATAGTGTTGGGATTTACGAGATCACGATAGAACATGATGACGGAAACGTTTTGTCTAGCGAATTTGAAATAAAATTAAAAGGTATGCACATAAGTAGAAACAACAAATAGTGAAATACAAAGACTTTGTTATAAATAACACGATTTTAGAACTATTTCTTCTATTGTGATGTCGTACAGGATCATGTATATAATATATCAAAAATACCGAACTCAATGAATTTTAAAAACGAAATGTTTTTATCAAATTGACAACATATATGGTTCAAACACATCAAACGAACGGAAAACAACTTTCAAGTTCCTGAATTGATACAATTTATTCTAAAAGGTGTTATTACCAGTAACTGAGATATAACAAACTTATTGATTTTTACTTTTGGCTGCAAAGTTGTCTTT
The DNA here is from genome assembly GCF_965363235.1 of Mytilus galloprovincialis. NCBI lineage: Eukaryota > Metazoa > Mollusca > Bivalvia > Mytilida > Mytilidae > Mytilus > Mytilus galloprovincialis. The sequence continues at coordinate 15,267,628 of NC_134840.1, forward strand.
GTTTGGCTTTATAAATATGTTGATATGAGCGTCACTGATGAGTCTTATGTACGAAACGCGCGTCTGGCGTACTAAATTATAATCCTGGTACCTTTGATAACTATTCTGTCCTCTTTCTATTCCTGTCTTCACATTGGTATTTTCTCTCTTTATTTTCTCAAGGAAATTTCATAACGGAAAGTTATTTATCAAATGGCAACTTCTAAAGTTCAAAAACATCAAATACTGAACTCACAGAAATTTCATAACGGAAAGCTCTTTATCAAATGACAACATATAAAATTCTAAGACACCAAACAATCGGAAAACAACTTTCAAAATTCTGAATTGGTACAATTTCTTTTAAAATGTGATATAGCCAGCAACTAAGATATAACAAAAGTTGGAGATTTTAACTATTGGTTACAAAGTTTCCTGTCCTTTTTCTATTTTTGTCTTCATACTTTTATTTTCTCTCTTTGTTTTCTCTTTCGAAAATCCCGGCACTTTATTTGGTTAGAATACGTTATTGTGATATAGTTTACTGCAATATGTAAGGCTGAGTATTATGATTAGTTAAGGTGTTATACTTTTTTATCCGATGATGAGAAGAAGGATAAGAATTATGTTAATAATAATGTGGCAATAGTTTCATGAACATTTGGACAATAACAGATTAATTTGTTGTGTATATGAACATTGCTTTGTTATGGCCTGGCATACCGAGTCAGATATCTACGTGCTTGTTAACACGGAAAAATAGGGCGGAAGATACCAAAGGGGTATTTCAACTCATAAATCAAAGACAAAAAACGCAAAAAGGTAAATTTGCAGTTCAGATATAACACTAATTCCAGACACATCAGTCTAACTCCTAGCCGATAACTCTGTTCCAACTATTAACCTCTTAAACAAAAAAATGTGTTTTAAATTAATGTAAACGCAGAAAATATCAATTTTCAAATCGTATACCACCAAAGACCTCATATTCCCAAGGCGAGCTTATAATATGATAATTTACTTTAAATTTGTTGAAAGCAAGCCTTTTAGTTTTCTTTGTTTTTATAAAAGACCCACAGCTACAGCACAGTGTTTCACGAATTAATGACAGCATTCATGTTCATTGTGAGATGATAAAAACTTGCGTGGCCATCTCTTTGGCCTTGTTTGTGAACGATGGTGGATCCTCACGTATGATACCTAACATAAATGTATGTAGCGACAATCATCAGGAAAGTGGTACCACTGTCTCAGCTGACGCGATAATTCCTGCTTCTTGGTTATCTGGAAATATGACTATATCTTGTGTTCCACTAATGACGGATTCGGGACTTGCTGATAACCTGACATCTACGATCCTTATACCTGCATGTGAAGGGGGTAAGTACTAGTAATATATTGACCATTTTCAACACTTGATAATTATGGACCCGCAATTGCCAAACACAAAAATATGTAAGTGGGTCCGTGCTAACAGTTTTCAAGTTCAGTCGTTGACATCGATCACGCCACGGACTAAAAGTATGGCAAAAACAATGTAGCTTTTTAGAGACAAAAATAACATTAAGAGTAAAGGCAAAACAATTCCTTTAGATCTCATTCTTGCATTTTCTTCGTTAAGCTGATAAAATATTAGAATACGCAAATTTAGATAAACTCTTGGATTCATGAATTCATTTGTTACACAGGGAAATATATTAAGATAAATATAAATAATCAAAACCATTAGATTTGAAGTATGAATGATTCGGGATAAAGTTGGTCTTTGTTTTTCATGTTTAATTCTACAATTAAGTATTGATCATTTATTTTCGACGTAATAATATACATGTATTAGACAGGGAGAGAGACAGGGAGTCATTTACATCCACATTTTCTGTTTTATAGATTATGTACCTGATTGCAAGGATGATCCACAAAGTGAAGCATACTTTCCAGACAAAAATGACTGTTCTAAGTTTTATCAATGTTCGAATGGAAAATTGGTTTTTCAAACCTGCGGATCATCAACATACTGGTCACCTAGCAAGTGCACTTGTGATCATTTCGATGATGAAATTTGTAATAAGGACACTAACAAATTCTTTAAACCTCTTTTGTCCTTCGAAAAATGCACCAAAGCATCGTTATAAAACTATAGTCTTGAAAAGTCCCAAGATGGATGAAAGCGCTAGACAATGCTGCTTTTAAAACTCTTTTTGTGTATTTAATTTTTAACATACAATTCTGTACACCGCTTGAAAAGAAACTTTTTTTGTATATATATATATATATGTATCGACTTATATTTATTTGACTTACTGATGTATTATTTTTTGTCATATGAATGTATAGTAATACCGTGAATGATACATTAACTATTTCATTAATGTCCTCTGATAATACATTTGAAAATCAGATTTATTGTTTGTAAAATTCTGTAGTTGTGAAGATGTATTATTTACGAGAGATCGCTAGTATTTGTGTATACTATATATAGTATTTAGTACATTCACTACATTGTATATCTAAAATGATATTTTGATACCGAAATATTCCGCAAACGGTATATTCACCATTGCAGGATGTTTATACGACAAACTCATGTTTTATATTGAAACCTCAAAATTTAAATCATCTATTTTATAACGTAATAGACTATGACTTACAAATGTACTCAGTTTCAGTTGGATGATAGAATCCTATGTCTGCTATCATCGGATTATAATAAATAAGGGAGTTCGTGTTACACATACAGCATAGGTAATCTGGATGACGGCATTCAAGTTGTATATAAATGCTGACTTATATTATAATTTAGATTCTAACAATCTTTTTCAAGAATGTACAGAGCAACTTGCTCTGTCAAACAACACCCTTTTTTCAAGAACTTAGAGTGCAACTCGCTCTGTTAAAAGCATAGTGTATGGCATGTTTAATTTCTTTTAAATTATCTAAGGGTTTATGCAACCCAATAGTTAACCATTTTGTTTTTGTGTTGTCATTCCCTGGATTCCACCAATAATGCTAGTTTGTTGTTTATAAATCATGTGCAATGAAAAGGGACATTTTGTAAAACATGGAAATATTTTAAATCTGTCACATATATTCTATTTATTTATTTTTAGTATTTAGTAGATTTGTTTATAACTGTTATTGTTATTAGTGTTAATTGTACATGTTCCTAATCACATAGTGCTGGAAGAGATGTCTCCTCCAAATCATAAAAAAAATATTTGTAAAGCAATTTGTAATCCTTAAAAACAAATATGTTGTTTGCGACCAATTTGCTACCAAGTTGACCATAGCAATAATGAATTTTAGGGAGTGACATGGAGAATCATTCTATAGTCTAATTAAACAGTTATCGTTTTATGTACTGCATACATGTCATCACCGTGCTGCCACGTGGAATAATTATGTTTATTTACTATATGTTATCTAATATTTGTGCCGCGCTTAAAACATGCATATACTATTCACAAGGGGACTGTTACTTACTAATCAGTTATTTTAAAAGCAGTTGAATTGATGATTAGGGTATAGAATAATCTATAAAGCATTTATTGTTGCTACTGAAATTTGTGAAAAGAAATAGCGATAATTTGAAAAAGATATAAACAAAAAACAAAAAACAAATCACAATTCAATTTCAATTTCAATATTTTATTTAAGTCTCATCTCTCAATAATATATAATACAACATTACATTAAATGTAAAATTATAGATATAAAAAGAGAGTCATTCTGTACAGAATTGTAAGAGAATATAATATTTAAAACAATATATAAAAAATTCATCTATATTATAAAACATATTGAGAAGAACATTATTTACAGTATAAAACATTTCTACAAGGTTACAGGCTTTGGCACAGCTACGAATCATAATATTATCTGTAAATAAAAACACAAATTTCTGTTTATCATCAAAAGACATAAAACCACTATCAAAATGTGTTGCTTCTTCAAACATGTTTTTTTCTTCTAAAATCGTCATATAAAGGCCACGATAAAATAACATGGGTTTCATCTTCTAAAATATTCATACAATTAACACAGACTCGATCTTTCAAAATCAATTTTTCAAATCTCCCCGTTTCTATAGTGTTGCTACACCACATCAAAATTTGGCAAAAGAACTCCTTTGCGAAAATTGCATTGGAATTTTATAATAAGTTTCCGTTTCAAAACTGTTCTTAAATAGATTATATGTATGAAGTTTGTTACCACCTTTACCAGATAAACCTTTCTCTGACTGTTAATTACATTGCCACTGTTCGACATATTTACTAAACATTGTAGGCGTAACAGTATTGACCACTAAGGTACTATCAACATATTCTGTTATGATACACAAATGTTTTGCCTTCCACTCAGAAAATGTTTTCCTTACATAAAAATTCCAACTTTTTTTTTACACTCATGTTTTTTACTCAAAATATCTGCCCACATGAAAAAATTTCTGTTTAAACGATCAGAACTCATATTGTTCAAACGGCACCATAGTCGAATTAAGCATTGTCATTGTTTTTGAAAGATAGGTATCCACTCCATATCACCTGCAACTGCAGCATTTGGAGTATATTTTCAAACTCCAAGAAAAATCTACAAGCTCTATTATGGATGGCATTGATAAGAGAAAAGTTTTTGCAACCCCAAATACCAGCACCATATTCAACAATTGGAAGCACCAAACTTTTATATAATTTCGAAAAGACATTGTGAGTAGCACCACCTAAGATGCACTTAGCTATAACAAGGCCAAATGATCTATTTGCAGAAGCTGCAACAACTTTAGCAGTTACATTATAATCTAAAAGTTCACTTAAAACTAAACCTTAATATGTATAAGTAGTAGAATATTCAATGATATCATTCCAACATTTAAATTCAACATGTGACTTATTAACAGAAGGTGTTCTAAAATGCACAATATTACACTTTTTAGAATTAACTGTCATACAATTATCTCATCACCATATATCTTATGCAGTTTGTATTTCTTTTTCATCGTTTCAGTATTTTTGTGATTTTACTTTTTGCTAGTAAAACCACATCATCAGCATAATAAAAAAAAACACAAACTTTTTCATCATTAATATCAATACCACACTCATATGATTTCAAGAAAGAAACTATATCCCAACGATATAATTATGTGTTGAATTACTTTTTTGTCTAAACTTTTTATAATCTGGTCGATTCGATAACAATAATCAATTTACTTTACCAGATAAGTTTTAATAAAAGAGCTTTGGGACTCGTAAATAATTTTTAAAAAATAAGAAGTATACGAATCACTAAAACAAATTTTGACAGTCAAAAGTCCAAAAATTGTCAACTGGGAAAAAACAAGTGTAAAAACTAAGACAAACCACTACGAATAACACAACATCCAACAAGCCTAATGTGATATTGTCAAAACATTTGTAAATAAAGTATGTGAATCAATGTAGTTTTCTCATAGTTTCATTTGAGCACAGTATACGACATCCTATTCTCTCTTAAGAAGTTATTTTTATTGATTTCATCTGATTCGTATCCTTTGGATATATGTTACTAGTAATTACTTTGTCAACTGTGTCATGAATATTCTTCTTTTCTTTACATAAATAGCACATGCAGATTTGATTTTAAAATACGTTGACCTCTGTGTCTGTATTTTGATTGTGAATGTTGCCCTCTACTTAATGCCCTCGAGTTGTTTGTATTTGTTTCCATCTACTATATGCCTTTGTTGGTATTTGATTTTGTTGCAGTTTATAGTGTTTCTATTGATCCGTCGTTTTCTTCTTATAGTTGATATGTTTCGGTTTTAGTTTGTTAGCCAGATTGGTTTGCTTTTAATAGATTTATGCATTTTGAACAGCGTAATACTGATATTGCTTTTTTTATGTTGTTTGTTGCTATTGCCTTTTACTATGAGTCTTTATGTTCTTTGCTTTTGTTGCCTTCTACTATATGTCTTTATGTTGTTTGCTTCTACTGCCCTCTACTATTAGTATTTGCCTTCATATTCTTTGATTTTTGTTGCTTTCTTGTTTGATTTTTTTCTTTTGTTGTCCTCTACTATATATATGTCATCATGTTGTTTATTTCTGTTGCTCTCTGTGATACGTTTTTTTTTTGTTTTTTGTTTTGTTTTGTTTTGTTTTTGTTTTTGTTTTTTGTTGTTTTTTTTTTTGGGGGGGGGTCTGCTTTATGTCTATATGTTGTTTGTTTCTTTCAATCTCTTCAATGTAGATCACAATCACTTTTTCGACGAAGTACCTGATTTGAAAGGTTTTTTTAAATCTAGGGGAACTCGGTTTCTTTTCACTTACTTCTGTAAATTACCAAAAGTTACAGAAAGAATTAAGTAACTATAAAAATGTTACAGAAAGAGAGGTATGAGTGTTTACTCATTGATGAAGACCGTACAGTTATCTATAACTGCTTCACTTCACGTTATGTCTTCTCTGTTAGATAGTGGTCTCATTTCAGATACAAGTACTTTAGAATAGCGGTGTTAAATAGATTGCAGTTACTGAAACCAAGCTCAGTATGATAATATAGAAAAGGAAATATGGTAGTATAGGTCTATATGCTGCCTACAACAACCCCCATAGCCCATACCGTATAGCTAGCTGTAAAAAGTGTCGACATGACAAAGCAATTCAAACTAGAAAACACATTGGCTAGATTTACGACAAAACTATAAACTAAATACAAATATGACAGACAGAAATTAAAGACAACCTCTGAATTACAGACCCCTAACTTGGGAACAGGTGCATTTATCATGCGGTTGGGAATAGACATGTTTGTGATATATTGCTCCACAGGATTTAGTGTAAGGACGCCGTTAACAGTCTGAGAAAAGTCTGACCTTGAGCATTACCAACATAATATAAGTGCATGATATCGAAAGGATGTAGGATCGTTAGGTTTTATAACAAAGCACATTTGTTTTATTTAATAAGCAAGCACACCAATTTTAGTACTGATAAAAACAATACACAAATATCTTACTCAATGTAAAATTGACATCCTTAATTTAAGAAGAAGTGTATTTAAAGGATCAATGAGTTAAACAATTTAAATCTGCAGATAAGAAATCCTCTAGACTTGATATGGGTTGTTGTACTTCATAACAGATCTTATGTAGCAACGTCATAAATAGAACAGGAAGACATTTTTATAAAGGTTTATTTTTCATTGGCAATGTCACAAAAACACACTAACATATATAAGAAAATTAGAAACAAGATAAAAATTTCAGCATTGCTTCAAGCGTAATAAACAATATTATCATACAAAAAAAAACTTATGTTGTGCTGTTAAACCACTGTCCGTGGATAGGGAGATGTTAAACCTTTGTAAATTAATCAGGCCGTTAAGTTTACCTGAGACTACTATAACACATAGTGTTATAGTATAGTCTCAGAGTTTACTTATTTGTATTTTTTGTTATTTCTGAGCCTTTACGATATAGTTTCCTAGTCGGCATAGAGGTTTTGCTCGTTGTCGAAAGACGTATATACGAACACATCTAAGTTGCTTAAACTTTTGTGACGTTAAGTCTCTTATTGAGACTTTTCTCATTGGCAATCATGCCACATTTGCCTGCTCTTTTTCGAAATATACAATGGTGTTTTTACCTGAAAGAGATGTTATGGCTCTCTCTCTCTCTCTTAACATGGGTCAGCCATTTATGGACTATCATCGTCTCGCAATACCATACTCACAAATGGTGTCAAGGTAGATCCGAAAATTCAGGTCAAGAAATTTTTCTTCCCGGACCTACAATCGAATCAGGAACCTTTGTGCTAGTAGTCAGATGCGTTAACCACTATATATACACACCATGTATCCTACTGTTATGTTAGTGCGAAATACCTCAGTCAATTTAAATAAAGCAAATATTTTGGCCAATTTTTTAATACGCATATCTCTGCTATTAAAGTTTAATTTTTGTCAGTAATGATTATTTATGTTTTATTATTGACATCCTAAACGATTGCAAACACCTACATATCGAACCAACTGAGAATTATACACTTCGGGATGATCTACGATCGAAAGGAAACTAAACAATACGAAAGGAAAGGGTCGTCTCGTTTATCGTGCAATTTTTGTTCTTGACATAACCAATTTAATCTTATTGCATGTCAGTTTCTATTAAAATTTGATTAATACTGAATCAATGGGTCAGTCAGGTGGATAAACATATTAAGACAGGGGTTTTTCCATGTCACGGTTTCTTTTTTCCAAAGATTTTTATATGATTTTCAAAAATACTATTTACTATTGCTAAATCAAATCATTGCACTAAAAGAATCATGATACATGAGTGACATTAACAGCTATCCCCTAGTGACAACAAATGTAAATGCACTTTTTCGGAGGAGGCCGAGCCGCCAATCCCCTTCAGGTTAACTTGTTTGGGTTTTTTTCGATGTACTTCCTCTCTGCGCCTAATATATGAAAATACTAGCTCCGCCTCTGTGTTTTTGTGTTTTACTTCTATTTCCTTTTATTCAATGATATCTGCATTCAAGGGGATGCTCATTTCTAAAACCCAGCTTTTTTGTACTGATATTTTACCACTTCCTATTTTCTCTCCTCTCTTTTACCCAAGACCACACCTTTTTATATCACCCATATCCGACATCCCCATTGTCTTTCTACCCTTACACCCCACATTTCCAAAAGCCTGTCTGTCGCCTCTTTTAAATTAGCACTTGTTAGAATTTTTTTTCTTTCACAATAATTTTCCGTATATCTTTCCGTCACCAAACAGGAGCTTAGTACACTAAACGAACTTCCTGTTGTTAATGTTGTCTGCTACCAAAACAAATCTAAGCAATTTACCAGAAATTACGCAGTCAAATGGTCACTTACCAGGACGAAATTTTATATAGTATGACAAGAATAGGAAACGGTGCTGAATACTTGTTTTATTTACAGTAAGACACATGCAAAAGCCCTTAAACTAGGTCTTGAGAAGTCAAAGAAAAATCAAGGCAAACCCCATAGGAATTCGATGTGATGGCTCCAAGATTCGCCAGTGGATTTTGGGGCATTCCAACTGCCACAATAGATTGGTGTGAAGACAACTATAGTGTAACAACATATATTGCAGAATTTTGTAAGTTTTATAAATATTTGGTCAATGACAATGTATTAACATGTCAATTTTCAGTATTGAAAATGAAGATTCATGAATATACATGACTTTTTTCCTGATGATATTTCAGTCATGGTTTGTTTAGGCAAAATTTAGTCCTTTACCTAAATGTTTGTGCTATGAATGTATGTTAATTTAAAGCTTATATTTTTATCACCAAACAATTGATACCATTTTGGGGGTATACATGTACATATGCATTATTAGACTCATTTAATATAATTAATAGTACCCATTAATGAGAATAAGTACCCATTTATGACTCAATTATGAGAATGTTAAAGTGTGTAATCAGCATTGCATAGTTCTCTATTGGTAGTCAGAAGTTTTTGATTACTTAATTTTGCAAATGCCCATAGAAATTTTAGGCATGTCAAACTACTGGAAAAATTTATTCTGATTCCAAGCAGACCAGTAGTTGATCTTACTATATAATGCTGCATGCGTAGCGAAGAAGCAGTAAATACCGATTTTAAAGTCTTTTTGAGTGTTAAATATGAAAAATATTTCTAGAAAAGATAGTTCAGATCTTAACTCTTTGAGTAACTGTACCATAAACTCGTTAGACTCTGGTGGGACTCACAATCTCAACAAGTTATGAGTCCCTGGACTTACCTCCAAAATATTCTAGTACAACCGTAAGAACCTTGTATTTCGAGTAGTGCAATATTCTTGATATAGAAGAAATGCAGTATGATGAGCAACATGTATGAACGCATCATTTGTTTTGTAATGAGATTAATGTCCTCAAGTCCAGTAAGTCTGTTTATTTGGTTAATGGCACTTAAATGAACAGACAAATCAAATCAAATAATTTTATTGGTGTAAATTCCTATACAGAAATGATACCAGCCGACATTTACAAAATACAAATACAATTACAAAAATAAAAAAACAAACAAACAAACAAAAAGAACAAAAAACCCAACATATTTTCTCAATGATTAGAGATACATATTTTATATTTACATTGTGTGGAGGTGTTATTCATACAATATTATTAATTCAGCTATTGCAATCAGCTTTAATACTATAAAAGCTCTTAACAACATTATGTTTGCTTTAAATAAATGTTCAAATCATACATATCGCTTATTCCAGCTACACTTACAGTACTAATGTCCATATCATTACTTTTCAAAATGAAACTAATCTTATCTTGTTCACACATATTAACAAAAGATGGAACTATATCACTTAAATTACAAAAGAGTACATTTCTATTAAGTTCTAACGCTTTACATTGAATGAGGAAATGGAGCTCATCTTCAATTCCATCCTTGCAAATTGGACAAATTCTCTGTTCTAAAGGTGTTCTAGTATATCTACCAACTTCTATTAATAGTAATTTACTATAACTAATTCTGATTTTTACCATTTTAGAAATAACACTTTTGTTAAGGTCCAGTAGAAGATATTTTTCTAATTCAAAATTATTTTTAACTTTGCGATATGTTCTTAGTTTACATACCCGTAGCCCCCCCCCCCCCCCTTGAAAACAAATAAGCACTGTTAAAGTCAATGTTCTGTTCGAATTGTGACTGTTAAAGTCGAGTTTGCGAGTCCAACGAACCCCCCCTTGGAAATTCCTGGCTACGGGCTTGGTTTATAAACATTACTATTACCATTATTAGAGTCACAAAAAAAGAGCTTGTTTCCAGTATTTTATGAATTCCTCTTCTAATTTCTTTTGAAATGAAAAAAGTATTATTTTTTTTTGACATAGTATTTTGATTTCCCCAGACATGCTGAAAACCAAGTTTACCTAATAACAGTTTTAGTTTACTACAAAAACCATTAGGAAAGTTTAAGTTTTCATTGTATGCTTTCTTTACCATACTCTCACTGTCCATATTAATGATATGAAGCCAGAAATTAATTGTATTTTTAAGGGCTGACAATGAAAGTGGGAATAAACCTAATTCAGAAAGTACAGCATTATTAACAGCACCTTTATTTACACCCAATAAAAATTTAGCAAATTTTATTTGAATTTTATTTGGACTGAAGTTTGCATAGTTTGACTCGATGGTAGTATTTTGTTTCACTAAACTAATAGTAGCCCAAACTTCACTGATATATACAATGTAACAGAATAGGTTTAACGCATGAATCAAAAAGCTTAAAATGTGGTAGTAAATTCATCTTTTCAGAAATTACTGTTCAGCATCAAAATTTTGCTTCTGCTGAATTGCAAATTGAAAAATGGTCTGTCGGCAAGCTTACAAAGTAAATCATGAAAATGAGCAAAGTAGGAACAAAAATTGCATATATACATTTACAAATGAATAACCAATTTGATTTAATTGATGAGACATCTTTTATATTCTTGAATCAAAGGCAACATAAGTGATTGGGTAAGCAAATGGTAAGCTTTCAAATCAATAATTATTCTTATCATTGCAGACACCTCTTTGATAAAATGCAAAGTAATAATTAAATAAAACTTAATTAAATCGGTGATCCATTTAGTTTAACATTATGGATGATATACATAGTCCTAAGTTTATTTGAACTTAAAATTTAAATGGGTATATCCAACAGAAATCCAGTTATTGATTTTGATTTGTAAAAAATGAACATCAATGACCAATGTTTTGTCAGGAGTGCATTTACATGAAAACCATTCAACCAATGCTTTTTTAATCTTTTTTTTTTTATGAGTTATGTTCCTTGACTTATTGGAAAACGCTTTTTAAGTGTTTTCTGCACAATTAGTTAAGAATTATTCAACCAATATTTATCAAATTTTAATATGTTGTTTAATATTTATGAAAAAAAAGAGATCAAGTTCCATATGGGCAGTTTTTCACATTTGCAAATCAGAAAAGCACTTAATGTAGGTTCCATGCATTAAATTGTATTTGATTGGTTGAACAGTTCTCAAGTGCTGATACAGAACAAGGATCCACAAATATTTTCACAAAACTTCAGTCATTTTGAGATAACTTGAAAGTTAGACTCCTGTTTTTTTACCTATGAATCAAGGCCAATAACACCTGAATGGCAACCCTTTTATCATCAGTATTGAGTAACAACATATTGAAATGTGAAAAGCACAATAGAGATGTTCATAAGTAACAATGCATTGCACAAAAAAAAACTGTAAAGCTCCATTTTCCTAGTACCTTAATTAGAGACTATAACACTTGAACACAACAGTTGAAAATCATTAATTTGGAACTTATTTAAACCTACATTATGTTGACATCAGTAACAACATATTATAATTTGAAAACATTTGTTTCAAGGTTTATATGCATGGCTACAACTGAAGTAACACGGACACAAGATATTACACAAAAAAAAACTGGTTTTGTGAATATATTCAGGATTAATTATTCAGCTAAAACAATAACACAGTTTTATGAAGAAAGAAATAACAATAACTGTCCTTTAACTGCATGGTCAACAATTATGTACATGTATACACATACGTGTACTATTGTTCTAGTTTATTAATTATATGGACGAAAAATAGACACATCAACAAACGTACATGTAAAAAGTTTTCTTTTCAATAGATATTGTATTTAATATCTTATCTTTACATGATAAGCTGCATATACTATTTATCTGTATTGGTGACATAATCAAAGTAACCTAAACTGTAACAAATCCTTGGTTTATTTTATACTTCCTAGATTCCTGAATTCTATGTTGACATTTTATACCCTCAGGGAATTATACAATACTGTACTTTACACCAATCACACACTGTGAAGTTTGTCTTAATTATTTATCAAGTCAATTATTTCCTCAGCTCTATTAAGTTAGATATTTAACCAAGTTCACTGAAGCAGAATATAAAACATTTCATATATAATTACACTCTGACATTTAGAATATATTGGTTTATACTTCTCTCATTCTTTTCATCATAATTTTGTTAATTTCACATACATTCTCCTTCTCATGCTGGAAGTTTTAGATGGCACTTTCCTATCTTACTAAGGGTCATTTTTCCCCTTTCTCTTTTAATTTTTTTTTTCATTTTCTTTTTTATAAAGTAAAGATCATTTTATGTTTAAATTTTTAAAGTTAAACGATATACACAATTTGGCATTAACATATTAATACCACTGTTCAAATAGTAAATAGAATCTGGAAACAAGCTGTTAACTTGCTATACTTATCCGTTTCTTAACTCAAATAAGAACATTTTATATACTTCAACATACAGGAATTACTGTATATGATTATATATGTATGAAATTGATAGAAATATTGGGAAAGTCTGACACTTATAGTTATATCTCAAATCTTTTTTATAACTTTTTTCTGAAATAAAAAAAAAGGGACATGGTGTAGTTTACACTGGGCATTATCCTGTAAAATGGTGTGCCTTTTTTGTATGTCTGGCTATATAAGTAATTTATGTCATGTAGTACTACTTCCATGGTCTGCTAAAATCATCTGTTGTGATAAAAGAGGGACGAAAGATACCAAAGGGACAGTCAAACTCATAAATCAAAAACAAACTGACAACGCCATGGCTAAAAATGAAAAAAGACAAACAAACAACAGCACACATGACACAACATAGAAAACTAAAGAATAAACAACACGAACCCCACCAAAAAACTAGGGGTGATCTCAGGTGCTCCGGAAGGATAAGCAGATCCTGCTCCACATGTGGCACCCGTCGTGTTGCTTATGTGATAACAAATCCGGTAAATAGTCTTATTCGGTAGGACACAGATGTGATGATTGTTAGGTATTAAATATATTTACAGATAAAATCTAAATGAAATTTTGTCAGTAAAATCAAGAATTTGTATTAGTAACTATAAAACCCTTGGTAGAATATTACATATGAAGTGTATAATGATATTATAAGCAAGTTTGCAAATAAGTATTTTTTTATGAGACTAAATTATTTTTGTACCAATATTATAATTATTATATTTTATAATTATAAACTCTGGTCAGTAAGATTTATAATCTTAATCTTCATATGATCCTTGATCATATGTTTTAATCTGATATACTTAAAGCAACAAGTAAACTATATTTGGTGCACAGAATGATTGTAAGGTGTACATGTCTGTCTGGCATGTATTCTCTGACCTTGACCTTATTTTCATGGTTCATTGGTCAATATTAAGTTTTCATGGTTTCTTTTATATCATTGAATCTATACATGCAAAAGGTCAACAAAATTTGGTGTATGGAATGATTACAAGGTTTACATGTCTGTCTAAAATTTTCCCACCCTGTATTTGACCTTGACCTCAATGTATCATTGATCTTCTAAAGTTGATGTGATGCTGCTTATTCCTTTTATCTATAAGAGTTTCCCCATTATATCAATGATGAGTCTGTATAGAAGTAAAATATAAATTGAGAATAAGATTTAGAGTAAGTAATTTTATATTTTCAGGGAATACCATTAGTAATTTCATATTCATCATACCCTCAGTGGCTGCTTTGTATTTTGCCTTTATTGATCACATGGATGACAGATACAAATGGTGCAATGGATCAGTATTAAGTAGGTATTCTCTAATGTCAGATACAAATGGTGCAATGGATCAGTATTAAGTAGGTATTCTCAAATGTCAATCACTATACATGTATTTAGATATATTCTAATGGGAAATATGTTAGTTTTAAGATTTGTGTATTATGAAACTTAAAAAAAAGACCAGACTAATAGTTCAACCAAACAATGTGATAGTAATTTTCCCCCTTAAAATCATTTATAGTACAAATTGTACACATAGATTTAGATTTTATACGACAGCAAAAATTAAAAAAAATTTGGTCGTATTTTGGTATCACATTGGCGTTGTTGTCGTCAGCGTCGTCCGAAGACGGATTGTTTCCGGATAATAACTTTTGAATAAGTAAAAAGAAATCAATGAAATTTTAACACAATGTTTATAACCACAAAAGGAAGCTTGGGATTGATTTTGGGGGTTATGGTCCCAAAGGTTTAGGAATTAGGGGGCCAAAGGGGCCAAAACAGCATTTATCTATTAGTATTTCAATTGTTCTAAAAGTTCTATCATAAGTAGAAGGTTGGGATTTATTTTCAGGGGTTATTGGGCAAACAGTCTAGGAATAAAGGGCCAAAAAGTGACCAAAAACAATATAAAAAAGAAGATGGGGTATGATTGCCAATGAGACAACTGTCCACAAGAGACCGATGACACAGACATTAACAACTAATGGTCACCGTACGGCCTTCAACAATGAGCAAAGCCCATACCGCATAGTCAGCTATAAAAGGCCCCGATAAGACAATGTAAAACAATTCAAACGAGAAAACTAACTTCCTTTTCTAGTTTCAAGACAATAACTTGTGTGTAACTTTATGGATCTCTCTGACATTGTACCACAAGTTCCCATATAACACAGGGAAGGCTGTGATTCAGTTTGAGGTTAATTTTCCCGAATATATAGGAATAAGGGGCCAAAAAAGGGCCAAAAAGAAGCATTTTTATAATTTACAGACAATAACTTGTGTTTAAGTGTATGGATCTCTATAATTTTTTTACAAGAAGGTTTAATACCACTAAAGGAAGGTTGGGATTGATTTTAGGGGTTATGATTCCAATAGTTTAGGAATTAGGGGCCAAAAAAAGGGGGCCCAAAATAATAATTTTTGTAGTTTTCAAACAATAACTTATAGTGTTTAAGTGTATGAATCTCTCTGAAATTGAACCACAAGTTTCCATACCATGAAGGGATGGTTAGTATAGACTTTGGGGGGTTATGGCTCAAAATGTTTCGGAATTAGGGGCAAAAAAGGGGGAAAACTAGGTATTTCTGGTCAATGGACAATTTAGACAATTTAAAAGCAGTGTAAGGGAGGTAATTCTAAAACATTTTCTTTATATTGAGAATGAGATAGAAACAATGTTTTTCTATATTTACAAATATGTCCATCTTCATATAAATCTAGCTTGATTATAAGTATTCTGGAAGAAAAAAACATTAATAATATCTTTATTTATATCAAATATCTTTTAATCACTTGAATGACCTCTATTACAAGACCTACCTATTAAATTTATTATTAACTTGTTCTCCTCCTGAACACGCATGAAATATTTGCCACTGGACGTTAAGCAATCAACCTTTTAATCACTAATGATTAAAACCCCACGAATTGTTGCCTCTTTATTGAGATGTATTGCCATATAGCAGGTCTAAGCATAAATGCCCAACAAGGGAAATAACCTGCTTCAAATTGTAATAAAATTGAGAATGAAAATGGGGAATGTGTCAAAGTGATAACAAACCTGACCATAAAGCAGACAATAGCCGAAGGCCACCAATGGGTCTTCAATGCAGCGAGAAACTCCCGAACCAGGAGGCGTCCTTCAGCTGGCCCTTTAACAAAGATGTATACTAGTTCAGTGATAATGGACGTCATACTAAATTCTGAATTTATGATTTTTAATTTTAGTTTCTTGTGTATAATTCAATTGTACACAAGAAACTTAAATTAAAAATCATACAAGACTAACAAAGGCCAGAGGCCCCTGACTTTGGACAGGCTCAAAAATGTGGCAGGGTTAAACATGTTTTTTGTAATGCATGATTCTGGAAATAGCTATAGGTGCTAACACTGATTATACACATTAAGAATATAAGGAATTGTTTAGGATGTAATTGTGTTTACAGATTACTGTCCTCAACACTTTGCTATATATGTATATCACAGTTCTCCTCTTAAAACATTGCTTTTGAGTCATGAGTTTTGACTTTGTATCAAACTGTTATTCATCTAACAAATAATTATGTACTGAACAGGACCCAATTTTTCTGATGTCTATAAGCCTTTTTGTGGTTGGAGACATTTCACAACACCAGCAAGTCCATGGCTTTAATACATACATGTAGGAGTTATCTCAAACTTTGTAAACGTGCACATTTTAGTTAATTCACATATTTGATATGACATTTTGAATGTTTGTTTCAGCCGTTGGTCTTGGATCCTGGTGCTTCCATATGACACTACTATATAGTATGCAGGTAAGAGTCAACATTTTACTATATACCTTTATATATCCAAGTAATAAAGAACAGTTGTACTTTTTTTATAAAAATGTCTTACACAAAGTGAAGCTGTCATTTCTAGCATGAATATTGACTACCAGTTTAAGAAGTCTGACTGAACAGTAAAATGTCAGTTTCTAAGAAGAAAAAATGTCAGTTTCGATTTAATAGCTAGGTCAAATTACAATTGGGTCAAGATTGACATGAAAAGAATTATAGATTTAATAGCTAGGTTAAACTATAAATGGGTCAATATTGACATGAAAAGTATAAAGATGAAGATTGTTAACAATTTTGAAATGCTTTGCTGAATGTTGTTAACAGTGGTCCAAATTAAGTCTTTTCAGTTGGTCCTACATGCAATGAAGTATGTGTTAAGGAGACACCAACTCAACATAGAACACATTTAAGGATGAATTTGTTACTCAAGTTGACAGATTTCTATGTTATTGATGTTATAAGTCTGCATTTTACTCGTTTTCATATTTATCAAGAAATTTATAAAATCAACATGAAATGGAAGTTTTTATACATCTAAAAAAGACAATTTTGTATTGCACTTAAGCACATTTTCTATTGTTTTTAATATTTTGTGTTTTTTTTAACTTAGTTTTAAGATTTCTTAATATATACTTGTATGTAAAACTTGAAAATGATATATATTTATGATAATGTAAATATATATTACGTGTTCATTTAAATATTGTATTTAATTTTTAAGCTTTTCGATGAACTGCCAATGATTTATGGATCAGCATTTCTTATTTATTCACAGTATGTATTATTTAGAAACATGGATATTAAAAAAATATTTGTTATTGAAAACTTGCAGATTGCAAAACTAGCTTTATTTATTATGTGTGTGGATAAGGTCCTTGGTTAGGGTAAACAATTTGTCCTACACTACAGATATAACACCATAAACCATTAAAACATGAAAATCTAATAGAGAAACCAATATCATTGTTTACATTAAAACTATTAAAGAGAGTGTCCATTATGGCAAGTTGTTTAATTAATATATAAAGTGGTGATATAGTTATCAACTTCTATTACCAGGTAGTTGTCAGTAGACAACTTTATTATATACAGACTTCATGTCATGTTACATTATGTAATATTCTGTGAATTGTTGATCCAGTTTTAGGACTTGAGAACGTAATGGTCTGACAGGATTATTAACAGATGGTATTTATTGTGTGTTATCAACTCCTTAACAGCTTTTGACTGATGACTACAGCTACTTAAAACCTTATAAAAAAATACAGCCTTCAATATTTCAATATACAACTGGTATTTGTATTGATGTTTTTAGTGGAGCATATAAACATATTAACTATGGATAAAAGGAGTATTTAGTTAATGACAGCTACCTAACAACACATATAACCAAAAGAGAGCAACACACACCATCTTTGTAATAGGCTGGGGTTTGTGCAATACCTTAAACTCCCAATTGTCCTGAGTCTGTAAAAGTTGTGAATAAAATCACTAGAAACCTTATCAGAATAAAAGATCTTAAATGAACACCCCCTCTAAAACAAAAAGACATTTAAATATGACGAAAGACAACTAGTTCATATAGAATGATGTCTGTTGTAGAATTTTACATATTTGCTCTGAAAAGATATTGACAAAGTAAGTTTTGAAAGAATTGTATAAGGATATTTTTGTTTTCAAACTGATCTAACAAATAATACTGTAATTTGAGCACATGTAATTATTTCTGCACACAGAACTCCTGCTTTTTTTCTTTTTTTTAACTTAAAACGTGATTCCATATATTAAGTAAACATATAAGTCTGACCAGGTATTACTACTAGACATTTTGATTTCTCCTGTACAAAACTCTTGTTTTAATTATTGCAATCACTTGGCATCCAAAAGTCATCTATGAAAAACCCAATCAAGTAATAGGTTCTTGATATATAGTGGTTCCATAAGTTAAAAACTTTAGCAGTTAAAATGCAACTTCCATGGTCAAAATTTTTGTTTTAAAGCCTTTTAAATCCTTTTTTTTTTTTTTTTTAATCTGTTTTTTTTTCTGCATTTTGAGTTCCTCTCTTTTGCTTAGGTACTTGCTTTTTTTAAATCACATAAATAAGTATAATCAATGTATAGGTATAGATGTCAGGGGAGTGATACAAGCCTCAAGGAGTCTTAATTTTATTCATGATTTTAATGCTTGCTTATAATCCATATTGCTTCTTTCAGTTTAGAAGTAGAGAAACCTCGCAACCATGAAAATATACCGTTGAAGATAATTTTAACATTGTATTGTTTATTTGTTACTATAGTAAGTATCATATCAGTAATTACTCAGTTAAAATACTGTTCAAACAATGCTCAGACCACCTTCTTTTGGCAAAAATTATCTGATTTGCTTTTTAGTTATTATTTGACCGCATCAAAGCTTTTTTTTACAAGTATCTCTTGTCATATTTCACATCAATATTTTAAAATCCTTATTAAAAATGTATTTTATCGTTTTAAGTGACTCCTTGTTGTCTAATTTGTTAAAACAAATTTTCCTTCTTATTAACATGAATAATGCTTGTTTTGCTGTGTCTTTTGGAAGTTTAATTAACCCTAACTTTTTGTTAGAATTGATTGTTACTTTGTGCTTCACAATATATACTACATGTATCAGTACTGTAGGAGTAGACTGAAAAGAAGGGATCCAACTATAACAAACATCATTGTATGCTACAAATAATAATGAAATAAACAAATGTATTTTAAGGGAGGATAAACTGGATGTGCTGATTAACCTGACTGCTATTTACCTATAGTTAGGCTGGACCTTTTATTTTTATACCCCACCTACGATAGTAAAGGGGCATTATGTTTCTGGTCTGTGCTTCTGCTTGTTTGTTCAACCGTCCTTTTGTCCATTTGTTTGTTCGTTCCTCTGTCTGTCCCACTTCAGATTAAAGTTTTTTGGTCATGGTAGCTTTTGATGAAGTTGAAGTCTGTTCAACTTGAAACTTAGTACATATGTTCCCTGTGATATGATGTTTCTAATATTAATAACAAATAAAGAGTTTTTATCCCAAATTCACAGTCCACTGAACATAGAAAATGATGGTGCAAGTTGGGCATTCGTGTACTATGGACACATTCTTTTTTTTTATACAGACACTTGCCTAACCATTTATACAATTCTACTTTTACTTTCTCCATATGATAAATTTGCCGTTTTTAATTTAAGCTGACTTGTGAGATGCATGTAGTATTTAGCCTTTATTTATTAATATATAAGCATGAACTATTCAGTTTTTTCTGTGCAAGGAAAGATTGCAAGCTGTACATGCAAGTCTGGCAAGGTTCATCTAAAATTGATATTTTCAGGTTCATTTGTCAGTGTCCAGTTTCTATGACAAAGTCACAATATGTGTTTTCTCAGGTACTATAAGCATTGGGTCAACTATATTTGGTGTATGAAATAAATGAATATGGTGCATTTCTGTCTTGCAGTTTTGTCTGACCTTGACCTCATTTTCATGGTTCAAAAGGCAGTACTGTAGATTCATTTGTTGGATACCAATTTTCAAGGATTTCATGGTTAGCCATTAACCAAGAATTCCAATGTATGCAGAAATTGGTAAAAACACGAAAAATTGGTCCCCAAGAAAATAAATAAATCCACAGTATATTGTTTTGATGGTTAAGTTTCTTTTACAAATCTTATTGCATGCATGTCTCTGTCTGGTAGAGTTTTTAAGTCTTTCAACAAAAATTCAAACATGATCTGTAGAGCAGACAAGACATTTCAGTTTGTGCACTCTTGTTATTCTATAACTTATAAAGAGCAGATAACCTATAAACTTTTCATCTCTTGATCGTCAAAGGAAACCTTTTTAGCTGCCTAAGTTATCAAAGCAAAGAGCTTTTCTGTTTGGTCTGTTTTTCATAGATTTATGCTGTTTCTTTTAACCAATTCAATTACTATGAAAATGTCAAAAATTCTTTTTATGTTTAATTTTTATGTTAGTTATGACATCAATTTATGCCTGGTTTTATGCAAAAAAGTAATTAATTGAAGAAAAGTTACAAATGTGTAAAGTTTCCTGTGTGTGCCAGTATAAAGTGGTCTGGCAATTGTACATTTGTCAAATTTTAGTGCAAGCTATGTGTTTGTGGATCAGAAAACTGTTTGCCAAATCTTACATAAACTTATGTACCTAAAGCTTTCAAAATATGTCGTTGCTTTTGCTCAGCTACGTATACTTACAGTTATTATGTTTATATATAAAAATATATTTATTTAGTGAACAATAACTTTACTTTTCACAGTGATTTTGTCACTTAAGGTTATTTCCTTATTCAATATTTCATAAGATTAACGTAGAATAAACAAGAGGAGCTCTATATAATTTGATATATATTTTTCAGGTATATTTGCTTACAAAGCATGTGCTATTTTTTCAGGTAAGGTATTTATTCTGAAATTGTCAAATTGTATTAAGAATTGAATGCTGCTTTTTGTAAATTTATTGGGGTGTAAAAGCGTTGACCGAAATACATTTTGTATGAAGCGCACAGTCAACGCTTTTACAACACTATAAAGTTACAAAAAGAAGCATTCAATACTTATAATTACATTTTTTTAGCTAGAATCATGAAAACACGATTTTTATCAAGTTTTCATTTAATTTACCTTTGCACTTTATTGTGGGACCTCGTGTCATCATGAATGATAAATGTTATTGTCTAATACAATTGTTTCAGGAATAGCACGAGATGTGCAGTTGGCCAATCAGAATAACGTATTATAATGAAACATACATCTAATGTAATTATTAAGAATTGAATGTTTCTTTTTATATTTTTATTAGGGTGTAAAAGCATTGACCATACTCAATAGCAAATATTGTATGAAGTGTGCAAGCGCTTCATATTAAAAAAGTGTCAACCAAGATAACAATTCTTATGAAACATACCTGTAATATAAATTAAATTTATAAAAGAATACAGAAGTGTGTACACAAATACTTATGAATATTAGAATTAATCAGTTCTTAATTGTTAAGTGGCTTGTTTTGATGATTTGCTATCTTCTTTAAATAGATTAAAAGTGTTCCACAAACCTATTTACAGGTAATTTATATAATTAGGAGATAAACTTGTTATAGATATAAGAAGATGTGGTATGAGTGTCAATGAGACAACTCTCCATCCAGGTCATTCAGGTCACAATTTTTAAAAATAAACCATTGTAGGTCAAAGTACAGCCCTCAACACAGAGCCTTGGCTCACACTGAACAGCAAGCTATATTTAGTTTTGTAGATATATCTTAATTCAGCACTCCATGTACTTGCAAAGTCAGCAAAATAGGCTTAGGATATTTTGTGACAGTAAAACCAAGATATACACCCATAAAATGACTGCTATTTTAACTTTTTATATTTCAGTTGTCATATGGTTTTGTTGTAGTAGCAATGAGTGTTGTATGCTGTAATAATTTTAGGTGAGCTTTTTTTTTAAAGTATGTGAAACATTAAACATTAAACATTAATATCCTTAACAAACCAAGAATTAAAGGACATGATGGAACATTGTTTTTGAAGTATCTCATGTAAAGATTAATATCCACAAATAAAAACTCAACTTATACCCTGATTTATAATTGTAATAGAATGTTTACCTAAACTATCTAGAATAAAACATTGAAATAATAGTCCAGATTTATAACTGTATAACAATATATATAAGATTCTTTAAATATCATGCAAATGAAAACCTCTGATGCATTGAAAAATCTTTGAAATAAAATCACCCAGATTTCAGCTTATATGCATAGACACTTTGAACTAACACCACCTGAGTGTGACACGATTGATTTTGCCGTAACTCAAAAAGTATTAATCTTATTTCACCAAAAAGTATACAGATCATTTGATCATAACTGTACAAGCATGTTTACATCTGTACCTAACATATCTTCTATTGAAATGAGAATATGTTTAGACAACACTAAAGATCAGTACAAAACAAATTTATGATCAAAAGACAAACATAACCAATGACGACCCAAAACAGGCAAATATGAACCTTTATGTGTGTGTTAACCTAACTGGGCAATTCCTTTATTTGAAAGACTTCCTAAAGATCCTTGAATAAGCATTATTCATTTGTTAACAGTAACACTGATCTGGTTTATATTGTACAGAATGTATCATGTTTACAAATCAAAAATTGAAACCCATATTCCCATACCAATAAGACTATTCTTGTTTGTGTGATTATAATTTTTTTTTAAGCAAAATTTTATACACACTATTTTATTCCAAAATGTACAAAAATCAGTAATATATGTTTTCTGTTTTAGGAAGTACAGAGAAGCAAGAAACATTTTTATAGTTGCCACAGTTACGTATGCTTTTGGATTTTTTCTATGGGAGATAGATCAAAACTTTTGTGGAGGCCTTAAGTAAGTAAAATATCATCAGATCAAAATTTATCAATTTGAGCAAAACCCATATCATACAACAAGATATATAATACAATGAAATTACAAATGCTAAACAACACAAACGTGAAACTTACAGCCTGATTTATGTTCAAAACAATGAAAGAAAAACAAGTATGATATACAGCAACACTACTCATTATTAATATATCAAATACAAATGATAAATAGACATGTGATATATTCATAGTCCACATTAAAATGATTATCTCACATAGTTATTATCACTTGTACACACAAGTAGTTGAAAAGTTATATAAATAACACATAGCAAAGAGGAGGATAGAGCAGATTATTACCCCAAGAAAACATTGTCAAATGCGACAAAGGCAAGGTTGACAATTTGTTTCAAGGGGTTACAATCTGCTCTACCACCCTCTAAGATATGTGTTATTTAATTATACCCCCGCTTTAAAAAAGGGGGGGTATACTGTTTTACCTCCGTCTGTCAGTCCGTCCGTCCATCAGTCCGTCCGTCAGTCAGTCCGTCAGTCAGTCCGTCCCATGAAACTTTCGTCACATTTTTCTCAGGAACTACACATCCACCCTTTCTTTAATTTGGTATCAACATTTATATATGTCAGCCATACCGTGTGATGTGTTTTCAGATTCATCACTTGACAACTTCCTGTTTACCGAACACTTGTCTGATTTTACACATGATAGCCAAGTTGAAAATTTTCGTCACATTTTTCTCAGGAACTACAATACAAGGATTTCTGAAATTTGGTTTCAGGATTTATATAAGTCAGCTGTACCGTGTGATGCGTTTTCAGATTCATCACTCGACAACTTCCTGTTTACCGAACACTTGTATGATTTTACACATGATAGCCAAGTTGAAAATTTTCGTCACATTTTTCTCAGGAACTACAATACAAGGATTTCTGAAATTTGGTTTCAGGATTTATATAAGTCAGCTATACCGTGTGATGCGTTTTCAGATTCATCACTCCACTACTTCCTGTTTACCGAACACTTGTATGATTTTACACATGATAACCAAGTTAAAAATTTTCGTCACATTTTTCTCAGGAACTACAATACAAGGATTTCTGAAATTTGGTTTCAGGATTTTTATAAGTCAGCTATACCGTGTGATGCTTTCTCAGATTCATCACTCCACTACTTCCTGTTTACCGAACACTTGCATATTTTTACACTATTAATATTATCCACTTGCGGCGGGGGTATCATCAGTGAGCAGTAGCTCGCAGTTTCACTTGTTCATTTTGCTGAATTTTATGGTATTTTTGCCATTAAACTTCAATTGAAATCAATAATTGCTGATGACATGTACAAAACAATGTTATAGTTATTAGAAAAACAAAAAAAGTCATAAGCAAGATGTTTTATTTATTTATGGTGATGACAATATGAAAAAATATAAAACTTGAGCTTTGTCTTTAGAATCCTTAATATAGATTAAATTCATTGTCTTTTGAATTGAATTATCTATTTGTGATTGGTCTGCATGAAAGGGTGACATTCAATGAATTATCTCCCCCTGAGCCATTGGATAGAGTGAATTGCCCCTTATATGAACTAATCAAAATTGCGCATTTTGAAGTGAAGTTTAATAAATATTCAAATTTTGTTACTAATATTATACATACACATAGTTAGTTTCACAATTCAGTACTGACTCCCCAAACTGCAATCACTGATCTCCCGTACCAATATAAATTAATCACTAGAGTCTTGTAAACTGTATAATGTATTTTATGTTAGTCACACATTGAACACTAAGAAAACAACACTCAATCAGTTATTCAGTAGATTTAATCTTCTTTCAGATTATGGAGAAGTGAAGTATTGGGACCTTTTGCACCAATATTTGAATTACATGCATGGTGGCATCTTCTAGCAGGGACAGGAACATATCTATCTGTATTGTATAGGTAATACTGTGATATATTTAAGTCTTTATGAAATTTATATACTACTAGTTTTAAAATCTGAAATTCCTAGTTCAGCAATAGACATAATACCACCATTGTTTTATAGTCTATATGTTAAATTTGCAGTTTTCAAAAAACTGTGCAGAATTTATCTTTGTATCTTGTCAAATAAAGAAATACTTGGCATGCGTAAAGTTTTATTCTGTCCAGTTAAACAGCAAACTTCACATAACATTAAATTGCATACAAGATAATAACCATCACTGGAAGTTGCCCAACCAAATTGTCACCCTTTTATTCCTGTGTACAAACTTAAGTAACCATGTAACCTCAAAGTTCAAGTTAAAAAAGATGGTATTTTAAACACTCAAAATATATGTTAATGAATAAGAATTTTGTTATTGCAATGAACTATATTATTGATTTCCTAAAACTGTCAAATTCAAGGGAATATATTTTTTAACCCTTTTTTGTATGTAACCGTATGTGATGTACTATGTTTTTGGTGGTTTTACACCTGTACCTCTGAAGTCTATGAAAATTAGTACTAAACAATGAAACCATTTTATAGTCATATTGTGTCTGTACGAGATTCTCTAAATTTACCAATACCAGGGGTACCACATGTTCACATTTTAGGAAAAAATGTATATGGATTTTTTTGGAAATCAAAACTCATTTTACGGGACCCTAGACATTTAAGATAGTGAATATTATTAAACCAAATATTTTGGGAATGACTCATGCTGGATATATGAAAATCATGAAATGCAATTTATTGATCAGATTGTAAGACACTTTATTTTCTGAAGTCAATAAGATTCAGTGTAGCTTTTGATTTCTTGATGGTAAAGATTATATTTTTTTCTGTTTCTAGAAAAAACACATTTCTTCCATTTATCCTAGTAGAAATTTATAACTAAATTATATGTGTAAGTCATGGTTGTGTTATACCTCTCCACAAATACACCATTTAGTTATAATACCAAAGAGAAAGACTCACAAGTTTAAAAAAAAAAAAAAAAAAAAATCTGTGCGGACCATTGTTTTATTTAAATTTTTTATATGTTTCCTTTGATAAATCAAATAATTTGTATATATAAAAAAGAAGATGTGGTATGATTGTCAATGAGACAACTGTCCACAAGAGACCAAAATGACACAGAAATCAACAACTATAGGTCACCGTACATTGAATAAATATCAAAGATTTACATTTTTATTTTTCAGTGCATATTTAAGATCTTTAGTATTAGGAAATAAACCAGAAATAAAGGTATGTTTATAACATTACTTGTATAATAGACCCATGAAAAGGCTTGCTGTTACATTATTATTCATTTCTATCATCATTATTGTGGAGAATTCTCAATATAATTTAAAAAAGATGTGGTAAGATTTCTAATAAAACCAAATGTAATAGATGTGTACATATTTTATACTTGTTGACTGCTTATGGTATGGATATTGAAATCTCTTTTTTTTTTTTTAATAATAGTTTTGTGTTTTATTATCTTGATAGTTTTCATGCTCCCACTGTAATGGAGGAAGCATTAAGTTTTACCCTTGTCCTTCTGTACATCTGTGCATCCTGAAATTTGTTTCCATTCTCTAACTTTAGTTTGCCACAACAAAATGTTTTGAATTATATACACCATGCTTATTACCACAAAACACAGATTAAGTTTGAATTTGGATGGCCTCACTTTTGCCTTTCTAGAGTTATCTCCCTTTACAAATGGAAAACTTGCTTCATTTTTTGTTTCCCTCTTCCAACTTTAGTTTGCCTCAACCAAATGTTATGAATCATATACACAATGCTTATAACATCAAAACACAGATCCAGTTTGAATTTGGGTGGTGCCACTACAAGGTTCTAGTGTTATCTCCCTTTACAAATCTCTATTCTCAAACTTAAGTTTTCGTTTCCAAATTGTTGTTTTGACTTATGTAATTAAGTAAAGATTATGACATAGGAAGGTACAAATTCTTTTTGTTTTGCATTCTCAAGCAAATAAAGGGATAAAGTCCTGTAAATAAATGCTTGCATTTATTATAACTTCTGACGAAAGTGTGAAATCTTATTAATGGGATTGCAAAAATTTCATGAAGGGAAATCTCTACTGAAATTTTTAATGCAAGTTTTTATAATTGTGAACCTGATATCGTCTCATTTGTTTTTGTATTGATGAAAACATCTATAATTTTTTAATCTAGAGTAACTATTAATGTGTTGTAATCCATCTTCATTTTCAGTACTGGAAAAAAGTTTGGCCCTACATTCGGATAACTAATGGTAAAGCATTGACATGATGATGGTATTGTTTAGTGTATGGATGTGTGGAGGATGATTCCAGGTGTGATTGATGCATGGTTGTTGAACGCTATATTTTTAACTGATTTCTGAGGGATGAATATAACTCTTATTACTTTGTATATTTTTAACCTGTTCTTTGCTGATAATAAGATTTCACTGCCAATATCAGAGTCAGTTTTTTTTAGAGGAAATAGCATTAATAAGTAAATAAAAGGTTTTTTAAACCATAACTCCGTAGTTATAAACCAATATAGATAAAAAAAAAGTACAATAGTTATAAAAGTATTTTATGTTGGTAGATGTATGCATTTATGTATGAAAATATTTATTTATTTTTGAAGTAATCAATAATGAAAGAGCATTTCTCAATTGTTGAAACGGGTATTCATTCTGTTGCTACATATGTTTATAGTTAAAAGATTTCATTTTCAAGTTCAACAAGAAATCTCAACAAAGTCATTCAGATCTTTGTGGCATTGTGAATAATGAAAATATGCATTTCTATGGTATTAGTTGGTCTTCATTTAGGGTAATGTCTTTGAGCCAAGAAAATTATTTATCTGTTTTATACACTGGTTTCTGTGGGCATTAGCTGCTGGCTTTTGATCATTACAAATGATCATGATTTTCACTTTGAAATGGAAGCAGAAATCACAGATAATTTTAGACTTTATACTACAAATGCATTTTCAGGTTTGAACTCATCTCTCGTGGTTTTAATAATTGTTTGAAGATTAATGAGAAAAGACATGTGAATTATCACAGCTTGAGTTTTGGTTTAAGCAAGGTCAGTGGCATTAAGATTGAGGCATTTCAGCTAGTAGAGGAGAATGTTTCCTTCAATATAAGTCACAAAACTGTCAAAAAATACATCATTTAAAAACTTCACTTTTTTCATATCATAGTCATGTATTAGGTGCTGAATGTTTAATACATTTGTTATCAATAAGTATGTATGTGTAAGTAAAAGTATAGTTTCTCCCTCCACATGTGTAAGGTGGGAGTCTAATTGTTTTATCCTTACAGACATTCCATTTGTACATCAAATGTCTTGTCAAGGTTAAGTCCAGTTTACGTGGAAATGAAAAAAACTATTAGTTTCTTGCCAATAGGAAAGTTCTTTTCGACTGCTGCATGTGCAGGTTAGTTTTTTTGTTGATACTAGAACACACCTGTGATATCGCGGGTCTGTGACTGAATTAAAGTATATTACTATGTGTAAGCCTTATTTTAGTCTCTGCTTTCAAACTCTTCAAACTCTTTCTGTGTGAACCCGTTGACCTGGAATTATTTTGAAAACAAAAGGTCCTGGAATAGAGTATTTTTTAATCAACAGTATTGTCCTATATTAGTATAGTATTAATAAATGGGTAATTTTATAATGGACTGGTTATATATCCAAGGTCTGTAATAACGGCCCAAGGATTGCTGTAATGGCCCGAGGCAACGCCGAGGGCCATTACAGTAATCCGCGGGCCGTTATTACGGACCGAGGATATATAACCAGTCCATTATTAAATTACCCATTTCTTAATACTTTTATTAACCAGTTCTGAGGCAATAAAAATGGAATTGTATATTTTCTTAATTATTTACTGATAACAAAATTTTTCAACAAGGACAACAAATACAGATTGAATTAGGAACTTGTCTGATAATTATTAAGACTCTTGAGAGCTGGAAAAGTCAATACTATTCTGGAATCCTGTAAGCGTGTCTGGTTCATACTCCTGTCCCTCTTTGTTCCTTACACCTTTAAATAGAAACATAAAAAAAGTGAACATTAACCCCATTCAGCCTGTATCCTCACTCTGTATGTACAAAATTTACATGAAATACAAAAAATATACATGTATCATACAAAAATCAATTGATATCAACAAGAAAACACAGATGTCTCACACGGTAAATTGTGCTATGAAATTGTTAACTTGTATTGAATTTTCATTTTAATTTTCTTATTTTGAATGAGTGTACAAAATTCAATGAAGATCTGACTAGCTGTTTGCAAGGATTCAGCCTACATACAAGCGTAACTTCAGCTGAAATTCAAAAGCTAGTATAGGACGGACAGACTGATATTACAAAATATAAACAAGATGTCCTGAATGATATTGGACAGACTAAAAAATTCAGTATACATGTTCCTATCCGTAAGCCGTCACGAAGCTGGCTAAAGCATGTACAAATCTATTTTATCAAAAATCATTACCATAATAACATATTTTTAGGAGTCTTTAAGTTGAAGTAAAAAACTTTTAAACTAACCTAAGTAAAACCGGGCTAAAATAGCATCTAGTTCCTTAAACGGAATCATCTGCAGCTCTCTAAACTCTCCTACTTGCTGTGCCCAGGTGTAGAAAGTTTTAACATCTGATCTTGTTTTGTAGTCCGTGTTTTTATTTACATTTTTCCTGAGAAATTCGTCTGTGTCCTCATTGGAAACTGATCTAAATCTACTGCTTCCTGTGTCACGCTGCTCGTGTGTTTCCGTCGGATCACCTTCGTCATTGTTGTTGTCATTGTTCAAGCGGTTTACTTGACTAGTTATACTAACTGGTTAATAATTATAAATAAAGTTGAATTCTTTGATTCGCTGTTTTACGTCATGCACGTTAACAAATTGAAAACTGTACCTATACGCCTTATTTTAAGTCCAGATTTTTAGTATTCGTATCGTTATCTTAGAAAGTCTTGCTGATTAAAATACTGCAATAGGAAACAATTTGACAATGATTGAATTTAGTAGTGTCAACCCTGTGATTATGACTTGTGTATATAGCAAAATCCTAAATACGCAATTAAACTTTGGTGGTGCGCCTGTCAGATGCAGAGTGTACAGATAAGATAATAGGTAACGGGTGAATATACTATTGATAATGGTATCAGATTCGACCTGGAACTTGTTAATTATTGGCAATATTAATTATGTGTAAAACAAAAGGGTCTGGAGTGGTGTAATTTTTAATCTACACCATTGTCCTATATTAGCTATATATAAAGTTATTTTTTGACCTTGTTATTTTAGTATTATAGATAACATGATATACATTGTCGATGAGTTTCTATGGTTGCAAAAGTGTGCAAGATGGTTATTATTTTTTATCATGTCATGCACAGTCAATGCACATTGTATTTCACAACTAGCATTTAGTTTCATCTATATTTCAATGTTGCCCAGTCTTCACAATTTACCACAATCTCTACAGCCCAGGGAAATGTATTCTGCCGTGTACTAGGCCTTACAAGACATAAAATATTTAACAAATTTTATGAAAGAAAGACCAATTATTAGTCTTGCAAATCAACAAGTTTTAGTGAAGACTGGTTATGATACATCAAATATCATTAAAACATGACTTAACTACTCTTATATTATGGTGTTTTTTTTATGAAAAGCTATGCTTTGGCCAAAAACTTTTTTCTTCCTTAATGTGTTGACTATAGGCTATCATGAGTAATGTGTACCTATTGTGAGAACTTACATTGATACATATCTACTGTAGTAAAAGCTCCCTTTTATTTCTTCACCTTAAAAATATTCAATAAATTACTGGGAAAGATAATGAGTAGAAACAGGATTTTTTTCACAAAAAGAATTAATGAGTCCACAGTCTTTACAAAGACTTTTAGCATGAACTTTCTGTTTAAAGTAAAGTTATTCAGCAACATAATTAAATGTGCATATCACATTTTCCTCAAATAAAAAAAAACAACATGTTTATGGTTAAAATATTACTAAAATTTTGAAAGTAGTTCTGACATGTTCAAATTTTGAAACACTCCTTTTGAATTAAAATTTTACACCTATATTGATGTTCATTTCACTTTTGTATGAGAATTATAAAAACAACAGCTGACTTTTATTATCACAAACGTTCATGTATCTCAAAGGAAAAATATAATTATGGCAATACAATTTTGGAGTGCACATTATTTTGTTGCCAAAATTATTTTGTAGCTATTTTCCCAATGTTAAAAAATGTTGAAAACATACCTGGATATACAGTACACATGTAGTTTATTTTGATTTACTTTATCTTTAACAACTAACAGATAACCAATTTCAACATGAAAGGAGTAGGTCCGGTAAGGGCCGGTTTTGGCCTCAAATTTCAAGTTCATCTGACGAAAGATTTTGGACACTTTTTAAACACTTAAATGTCTATTTCAATTGATTCAATTCTGTTTTGTGAAACATTTTAACTGACTCACTCATTAAAAACGCTCCGATTCTAGCTTATATAAGAAAAATCGATCAAATATGCCAAAAACTGTCACTTTTTATATGTTTTTTTGTCAAAAATGAAAGTGGTCACATCGGTGTTCATCCTCGACCTTTATATATGTTATGTATTATCATTAAACACAATTTACATTTCAATATCAAGAATGAACATGAATACGGCCACTTTCATTTAAGACGTAAACCATCTAAATTTTAACTAAAATGACTTAATGATGCAAGTACCCGATATGTGTGCAGTGTAATGCCAAAAACAGCTCATATTTATGTAGCAGAGGCATTATACCTTCCAATAACTAATTAAAAGTTTGCATTTAAACAATTTTGTAAAACTGCTATATTTTGGGGCCAAAAAGGGGTCTTACTGAACCTACTCCTTTATACTTTTGTGGACTTCAATGGATAGCCTGTTTAGATTTTTTGTAATTAGTTTAATTCTGTAGATAGGATTAAGATCTCAACTAGTCGTATATATTTTTCATGACTCGAGTCTAGCTTTAGGAAGTTTTATTAGTTGATGATTTTTGCAGAATTTATGTTTTATGCTTTATATTATCTGTACATTGTTTTTATGTTTGTTTATAAGCTACAGCTAGATTTTTTCAATTTTTAAATCTTATTATCTGGTGAATTTGACAATGTAAAATTTATTTTTCTTTTTCTAAAGTAAACGAAAATGGGAAGAAGATTCACTTATAACCAATCCATATCTTTCCTCTTTCATTTAAAATGGTTAAGTTTAACTTCAATCTTATTATTGTTTGTCCATCTAAGGTTAATCGTACTGTCCATGTGTCAGGTTTTCATGAAGAAATTAACTAAATTGTTGTATTCAGAATCTTATTGATCTTTGTTTTATAAATGAAAAAATGATTATGTGCAATAGGAAAATAATATAGGGTAAAGCTTTATCTCCATACTTCTGTTTCTGGGATGGAGGGTTTCATGTAATGAGGAGTTTTTCTGTTAATTCTGAAAGAGTGATGTAAGTTCTGCAGTTTTGATCAAATGCATATGAGTTTCTGTGATATTTATTTGTCATTTGCTAGGTAATTTACACTTAGAGTAGCATTTATACAATATGTACAAGTTATTTGTTTATTTTGAATACAAGGATGAGAGGTTTGTTTACAGATTAACAACCGTTGACTTATTATTCCCTAAATATATCTAAAAAGAAAGATTCCTGGTATAAATGAAAGGTTGGTTATATGCCACATTGAAATATATCCCTTTTTCACGGTATAAATTAAAGATGTTTTGTATGTACATCAGTATACAGTTATTGACTGGGTTTTAGATTAACAGTTGTTCAGTTTGACAAGAAAACAGAAGTGTTGCCCTAAGGCTAAGGCTGACATTTACTAACAGTCTGTGGGTGTGATTACAATTGATCGAGAATTCATTGAACTGTTTTGTTAAACCACCACCCTATCAAGTAATATTCACCATACTAGTCAAAACTGATCAATGAAATACAATATTTAAATAATAAGGCCATTTTCAGGAAATTCTTTTGAAAACTTTTTAACTAGAAACAAATTAATCAGTTCTTTACAAAATGTCTTTTATAGAGAAAACCTAGAAATAGGTATACAAATTTTCTTTGTTCTTAAGGGGACTCACGGGTCTAAATCAAATTTTTCATTTGATATAGGATTTCAACTTTATCTTATACTTAATAGAAAAATGAAATAAAAAAAATGGGGTCACCGTTCATTTGCGCTCACCGTTCATTTGCGCTCACAATCTGCCTTCGAAAGAATCATACATTTTTGTTAATGTCCTTTTTTTCTGTTGAACTAATAGGAGAAAAAGCATTAATATTGAAATAAAAAAAGAACTAAATTACAGAATTCGCTTAAATTTTACAATTATTTAGTTAATATACAACAATAAAAAATATAGGTCATAGATGAGTTAAAAAAGATATTTCAATTTTAATGCCAAAAAATGGCGTTTTAGAACCAAAGGGAGATAATATGGAGCTTTTTTTTATTGATATCTACATTTTGAAAGTCACCCGGGACCAACACGAATTGATTTTTATGCCCCACCTACGATAGTAGAGGGGCATTATGTTTTCTGGTCTGTGCGTCCGTTCGTTTGTTCGTCCGTTCGTTCGTCCGTCCGTTCATCCGTCTGTCCCGCTTCAGGTTAAAGTTTTTGGTCAAGGTAGTTTTTGATGAAGTTGAAGTCCAATCGACTTCAAACTTGGTACACATGTTCCCTATGATATGATCTTTCTAATTTAAATGCCAATCCCAATTTCACGGTCCACTGAACATGAAAAATGATAGTGCGAGTGGGGCATATGTGTACTGAGGACACATTCTTGTTTGGAATGATTTTTGTACCATATGATAAAGTAACAACTAATGAAGATAATAAATAAAATTTGTAATGAAAAATAAATGTTTAATTTTTTTCTGAAAATCTTATACCCGCGAGCATCCTTAATTATACAATATCAAACTATTTTGCAGTTGTGTTGTTCATATCTACCTTTTCACCATACATCTTACTATTAGAATGTAGACAAACAAACAACTTGATATGTACATGCATTAGCTGAATAAAAAAGCTGCTATCAACAGCTAAAATATTATCTTTTTTTATCAAATACAGCCTTTGTTCAGGAGGTATGTTTGTTTTTTTCTGTTAAAGATAACCCACTTTTAGAAATTTGATAATAATTTAGAGACTTGAAAAAATTGAAAAATTAGAATGTAGAAGGTTATAACATATCAAAATTTAGATGGTTTTCAGAGATTGAATGCATATTTTTGTTTGCTTCCTCATTTATGACAGATATATTTCTTTTTTTTTTTAATTTATAAGTCATCATGTTATTTTATATTAACTAGTCACATGAACCATCAGGGATGGCAGAATATTTGTGATAGATTTACAGAGAACATAGATATACAGAACAGTTTAATTGATGAACATTGTGTCGATTGTTTGTAGGTGCATCAGAGTAAGACCATAAGTTAAAGCAGTATTATATACAGCTGATTAACAGTTCAATATTTAGGACCATGTTGTTAAACCATATTTATATAGTTTACATATTTTGAACCAATGTAAATTTTTATGCATGGTTATAATTTTATAATCAATATCCATATGAAAATCAATAAAAGTTATTTTGCTTAGTTATTTCAGTTTTGATTTATAAATTGATTCTTTAATATCCTATATTAAGGACATCTTATTGGTTTCCTTGATTTTAACGTTTCCCAAATGAAGAAATAAACAACAAAATATATTCACCCAAATTATTATTTGCCTACAACATCCATGTAATAGGAGATATTGTGTTGACGTTTTTGGGTATGATAGGCTGTGCATTAGCTAGGTCCATTTCATACATAGGTACAAGATGGCTGGTTGGGCCAAAACGTAGGTACAAGATGGATGGTTGAGCTAGATATTGGGGTCCAGCTGAAAAGAAAAGGTCAATAACATAGCTTGACAATCTTCATCAAACAGTTTTGATAATAATAATAATAATAATAATCAGGAGAGTACTAACCTTGATTATATGTAGAAAAATAAGTAATAAATAATCTGTTCAACTTTAAAACATAAAAATTGGTAGACGAATCTTCATCCAACTTGTTAATTACCTTACGGACAGGCTAACTGATATTCCCAATTTAGTACCATCATCAATGGTCAAGAGATATAAATAAATTACAAGTTGGCAAGATGTTGTTGAAATGTCTTTATCAAAATTTCATCAATATCAATATACTAGTATTCAACCTGAAATCTAGTTGAGATGCATTACTTGTATTAAATTTGTTTTGACTACAGACAGAGTAGCATATCTGCTTGCCTTGTCAACACGACATGAAACCCATCTTTGGTATCTGTCATGGGTGCCAGCATAAGAGCAAGAAATGTCTATACTTCTTTTAGTTTTTTTGGTGGCATGTTTTACTAGAGGAGTGGTGAAAGATACCAGAGAGATATTGAAACTCATAGATCGAAAATGAACTGACAAACAGACAAATGATAGTTTAGGTAGCACTCCACAGTTAGGTGTGTAGTTTCGCATTTTGGCCCCTGTGGATTTTTCAAATATGAGAGCTAGTGTGCAATAAAATTCATTTTTGGATAGCTGAGTATTAATATAGCCTTTGTATTGGGTTTATATGAACATCATGATTATGTAATGTATGTAATATAGGCTGTTTTCTGTATGACAGTCCGTATTTGCATGTCCCTACCATACATTGGTCCGGCAATTATTGCAATGTTTTTTTCCAACTTTTTATCGCACGAACTTTGTGATTGGATTTTACAAAAAAATGAGGCGAAAGACACCCATTTTTTATTTGATCATTAGGAAGATTTATGAAAACAGTTTCTAAAAAGGTATCACTCAAAGGCATTGAAATTCTAGTTTGATCAAAATATTGGGGGGGTATGTGACATGTCCACCCCCCTTTTTGCAATATTTTATGGTAAATAAATGCAGAATGTTGCCATGGATACACTTAAAAGGAATTAATTTTCACTCTTTTAACTTTTGAAAATCAAATCTATGAAATATACTGATTACATACATATGCACATGTACAACACAAACAGTTAGGTTAATGTATTAGAAATCCAGGAATAGGAGATGACAAAACATTTTGTGGCTCATTTTTAATTTTATTTTCTAACTGTGGAGTGCTACCTTATGGCACATCAGAAAGCACAGAAATGCACTTTTTAAGATAAAATTTACCACAAATCTTTAGTCTTTTATGTTCTTGTTTTAGTTCTGAAGGTAAAAAATCTGCTAGGAATGCAATTTATGTTTATTTTATTGTTAACTGTCC
The DNA here is from genome assembly GCF_965363235.1 of Mytilus galloprovincialis. Lineage (NCBI taxonomy): Eukaryota > Metazoa > Mollusca > Bivalvia > Mytilida > Mytilidae > Mytilus > Mytilus galloprovincialis. The sequence continues at coordinate 15,304,543 of NC_134840.1, forward strand.
TTAGCAACCAAATATACACATTTTGACACTTAGACATGTTGCGGTCTTAAATTTGTACTCAGTTAGCTTCACCATTGTAACCAAATATTGCGCTTTATATGATATCCTCAGAATGTATCGCTTTATATTTTTGAATGCGAATAAATCAAATAAACATTTTTAGCAGGATTTTATATTATAATTTGGCATTAATTAAATTTAATGATGCCAGTACTGCTAGAAATTTATACCCTGCTTGAGAGCTTCTAAACCAAGGTTCAGTATGCTATTTACAGCAAAATTGACCTATAAGTGCTTTCAAATACCTGAAAATTGTACAATTTGTCCTCTTTGAAGGTAATTTTATGATTTTAAATAAGATAATGGGAAAAGTTTTAGAAATTTACCCCAAAAATGAGACAGACTTGAAGTTTTTCACTATGATCCAGCATTTATTTTTAAATCACTTTTTGTCGAGTTTCAACATCAACTGCTAACCTTCATAAAATCTTTATTACTGAACCAATTTTAAAAACTAAGGTACCATTTTCATCGTAACAGCTAGTAGAACACAGAAAATATAATAAAAATTGAGGCAGGAGGGGAAAAATTTCACCTTAAGGTAGCACTCCACAGTTAGGTGTGTAGTTTCGCATTTTGGCCCCTGTGGATTTTTCAAATATGAGAGCTAGTGTGCAATAAAATTCATTTTTGGATAGCTGAGTATTAAAATAGCCTTTGTATTGGGTTTATATGAACATCATGATTATGTAATGTATGTAATATAGGCTGTTTTCTGTATGACAGTCCGTATTTGCATGTCCCTACCATACATTGGTCCAGCAATTATTGCAATGTTTTTTTCCAACTTTTTATCGCACGAACTTTGTGATTGGATTTTACAAAAAAATGAGGCGAAATTACACCCATTTTTTATTTGATCATTAGGAAGATTTATGAAAACAGTTTCTAAAAAGGTATCACTCAAAGGCATTGAAATTCTAGTTTGATCAAAATAGTGGGGGGGGGGGGGGGGGGGTATGTGACATGTCCACCCCCTTTTTGCAATATTTTATGGTAAATAAATGCAGAATGTTGCCATGGATACACATAAAAGGAATTAATTTTCACTCTTTTAACTTTTGAAAATCAAATCTATGAAATATACTGATTACATACATATGCACATGTACAACACAAACAGTTAGGTTAATGTATTAGAAATCCAGGAATAGGAGATGACAAAACATTTTGTGGCTCATTTTTAATTTTATTTTCTAACTGTGGAGTGCTACCTTATAAGACACAACATAGGAAACCAGGGTTGGCAAAAACCCGGGTTTTATGAGTATTGCCCAGCCCAGTGGGAAATACTGGGAAAACCTAGGTTTTACTGGGTTTTAGTGGGTAATACTGGGCAATACTGGGTAATATAAATTACTGGTCTGGATTTTATAGAGGATTCAATGATCAAATACAAATTTTACACATTAAAGATACTTATAACCTATTTTGTTTGTTTGGGTTGGTAAAACTGTAAACCAATTGTTTTTTATATAGGATAGCGATCGCCATTGACAGTAAAACCTCGTCTGACCCACTAAACAAGCCCCTGTGAATGAAATACAATATTTGAATAATACGGCCATTTTCAGGAAAGCCCTTTGAAAACTTTTAAACTTAAGGAACAAACTAATCAGTTCTTTACAAAATGTCTTTATTTAGAGAAAACCTAGAAATAGGTGTAACAAATTTTCTTTGTTCTTAAGGGGGCTCATGGGTCTAAATCAAATTTTTCATTTAATATAGGATTTCGCTCTATTTTTCTGTAAATGAACTTTATCTTATACTTAATAGAAAAATGAAACAAAAAAATGGGGTCACCGCTCACAATCTGCCTTCGAAAGAAGCATACATTTTTGTTAATGTCCTTTTTTATGCTGAACTAATAGGAGAAAAAGCGTTAATATTGAAATAAAAAAAGAACTAAATTACAGAAATCGCTTACAATTATTTAGTAAATATGCAACAATAAAAAAATATAGGTCACCTATGAGTTAAAAAAGATATTTCAATTTTAACGTCAAAAAATGGCATTTTTGAACCAAATGGAGATAACTTGGAGCTTTTTTTTTATTGATATCTACATTTTAAGAGTCACCTGGGGCCAACACGAATTAATTTTTTGGAATGATTTTTGTACCATATGATAAAGTAACAACTAATGAAGGTAATAAATAAAATTTGTAATGAAAAATACAATTTTTTTCTGAAAATCTTATACTTGTGAGCCTCCTTAATTATAGAATATCAAACTATTTTACAGTTGTGTTGTTCTACCTTTTCACCAATACATCTTACCATTAGAATGTAGACAAACTTGAAATGTACATGCATTAGTTGAATAAAAAAGCTGCTGACAACAGCTAAAATATTATCTTTTTTATCAAATACAGCCTTTGTTCAGGAGGTATGTTTGTATTTTTCTGTTAAAGATAACCCACTTATAGAAATTTGATGATAATTTAGAGACTTGAAAAAATTGAAAAATTAGAATGTAGAAGGTTATAACATATCAAAATTTAGATGGTTTTCAGAGATTGGATGCATAATTTTGTTTGCTTCCTCCTTTATGACAGATATATTTCTTTTTTTTTTATTTATAAGTCATCATGTTATTTTATGTTAACTAGTCACATGAACCATCAGGGATGGCAGACTATTTGTGATAGATATACAGAGAACATAGATATACAGAAGAGTTTAATTGATGAACATTGTGTCCATTGTTTGTAGGTGCATCAGAGTAAGACCATGTGTTAAAGCAGTATTATATACAGCTGATTAACAGTTCAATATTTAGGACCATGTTGTTAAACCATATTTATATAGTTTTCATATTTTGAACCAACATTATTTGTTTATGCATGGTTATAGTTTTATAATCAATATCCATATGAAAATCAATAAAAAAACAGGCTATTATTTGAACTTGGAATTATTTTTAATTATGGAATTTGTTTGATTTCTTGTTATTGAATTTTTTAATAAATTCCATGTTTATTCTGTACTGAAATGTTCTGTGCTGCGCACAACACTTTCTATTACCAAGGAGGTTATATTATATAACCTCCTTGCTATTACAAAGAAAATAGTATATTTTCAATAGAATGTACTGTGCCGCGCACAACACTATCTAACCAAAATACATTGTATGAAAAGTGTTATTAACCGCTCAAAAGATTATAATACTAAATAAAGATGGAATTTATTAAAAATTGTAAACACAAAAAATTATGCAAATTCCATAATTAAAAATAATTCCAAGTTCAAATAATAGCCTGTTAAAAGTTATTTTGCTTAGTTATTTCAGTTTTGATTTATAAATTCATTCCTCAATATGGAATTTGTAGGACCTCTAATGGGTTCCCTTGATTTTATAAATGATTCCCCAATAAAGAAACAAACAACAAAATATATTCACTGGCATTATCATTTGCCTACAACATCCTTGTGATAGGAGATATTGTGATGACCCTTTTGCGAATTAATGGCTTTGCATGCAAGGCTGATTAGCTAGGTCAAATTTCTTTAAACTTGGGTACACGATAAATAGTAAAGCTATTTTTTAAGGTCCAGAATTAAAACAAGTAATTACCATAGCTTAACAGTCTTTATCAAGCAGTATGAGTATCATAATCAGGAGAATATTAACCTTGATTATTTGTAGAAAAATGAAATCAAAATCTTGCTTACCTAAAAAAAAAATAAAAAAATCATCAAACTTGTTAATAACCTTCAGGGCAGGTTAAATGTTATTGCTATTGGATGACCACCATCAATGGTCAAAAGTTCTTAATCAATTCAGGTAACAGTAGTATACCGGTGTTCAAAGGTCATAAATTGATTGAGAGAAAACAAATCCGGGTTACAAATTAAAACCGAGGGGAACATTAACTGTAAGAGGATTCATGGAACACAGAACCGAACAAAAACCATCTGCTAGCATATAAACAAACGAATTATTTGATATAGGCTATCATATGATCTGACTTACTAAAAGACATTTTATGAAAAGATTGTGGGTTGAACCTGGTTTAATGGCTAGCCAAACCTACTATTTTGGTAATGTTGTCAAAATGCCTTTGTCAATTTCCATCATTAAATATATATTTCAAAATGAAATCTAGTCAAAGAGTGGCGAAAGTTATCACATATGTGAAAAATAACGCCATGGTTGAAAAAAGATCAATAGACAAACAATAGTACACAAAACACTGATACAATATACAAAAAACTAAAGACTGAGCAACAAGAATCCCATCAATTTTGGTGAACTCAGGTGGTCCGAAGATTAATTAGATCCTGCTCCACATGTGGCACCTGTCTTGTTGCTTATCATTTTACAAATCCGGTAATAAGTGTAATTCGGTAGGTCAAATTCAGGAAAACAATACCGAATTTGAGTTTTGACATAAGGAACATATCTGTTATCATCTGTGAGACGGATGTTTCATAAAGGTCAACCACCTCTTGATGGCGTCCATAAAACTTACAAAGGGATGACTTCAACACCACCACTTGGAACAACTTTTTGAAATTTTGAATCCTCAATGCTCTTCAACTTTGTACTTGTTTGGCTTTATAATTATTTTGATATGAGCGTCACTGATGAGTCTTATGTAGACGAAACGAGCGACTGGCCTACTAAATTATAATCCTAGTAACTATTGGTTTAATAGCTTCCCTGTGTGCAGCAACCCTCTATATAGGAAATATAAGCCCTGGAATTTCTTATCAACTGGGAGATATATACTTCGTATGCAGGCGCTGCTGAAATGTTGATACATAGAAATGGGAAGTTCACAATTGGACTTAACTGTGTATCTGTTGTATCATTTATCTTAAGTTCGATGAGATAGATTCGTCCAAAATAGGGTCTGTAAATAATATTCACATAGAAGTTATTATTAACTTATATTTGCAGGGATTTAACTGTACATAATAATATTTTTAAACAGTTAGGTATTCACTTTATCATTTTTATAAGGATTAACCAACCTTAATTCAGTAAGATTGGTGTACTCCAGCTATTGGAGGAAGATATAGAGGAAAGAAGACATAGTCACAAAACTATTTAGTGAGTAAAGACCATCTGTGACCGGACAGTGAACTTACAGGATATTGCACACTTCTTTTCTTTCTTCCTAAGAAGGTCCTATATGAAGTCAGTCTCATGTGAATAAAGGAACAAGTCGGCAAGAAGAGGGGCACAGTTTGTTCCTTTGGGAATGCCGATTAATTTTGAAAAACACCTTCAAACGTAACACATATGTTGTAAATCAAGAAATCAAGAATCTTGATTATGTCAGTTTCAGATAATTTGTGTTTTTTCTTCTTCTGGTAAAGTGTACGACTCATTTTCAGTATATTCATACTGATACATACGTGCCATATCAGTACATATTTTCTCTGTATACAGTTAAAAGATGTGTATTTACAGTGAAAATCCAATAGTTACAATTTAGGAGATTGTGGAGGTTGCAAGTGCCTGTTTAAACCCATCGAGGGTCATAAAATCTGTCTTTCTTCAACTTGTATTGAGAATTTAAATTGCTCATTGTGTCGTGTTTCAATTAGCTGAGAACAAGATGATACAATATGGCAGCCTGCGTACTTTGAATGTTTAGTGGTCATATAATGTCAAGTATTATTGTTAACCCTATACATGATTCTTAACAAAAAAGGGTCGGAAGATATCAAAGGGAAAATAAACGTCTGATCCTACTCCACATATTCACTCGCTGTGATGTTCAAGGTAACGGTTCAAATCTGCTGTTTGACACTCATCAAGTTACTCTTTATAACTTTAAATTCGGCGATGTCACAATCGAGATAAGAGTACAGGTTCACCAGTTACACAATATTATCATAGTGTTCATCAGACTCATGTTAATGTCCGTAAAACATCCAAAGGGATGGCTTTGACGTAGCCACATGGAACTGTTGGTTCATTAGCTTCACACCCATAGTCGGGGGATTCGAACGATCTCCACAGAAAACCATAAAGATTACAAACGTCGAGACACAGACTGAAGTTCGACTATAAAGTCAAGTTACTCGTTTATAAATTCGAAGATGTTTCATTTGCTTGTGTCACAATCGAGGTAAGATTACGGGCTCATCTGTTACACAAATTCAAATTCAAATATATTTTATTGCTAATCAAAGCGCCCACAAGGAGCAGAACAATCAACATTAATTACATACAAATGATTACAAGTGATTCAATATGATTAACACACAATGTTATAAAAAAAAAAAAAAAAAATAATCAAACCAAAAAATATTTATTAAGACAAGTACAAGAATACAACAAGCACAGTGTTTAATAACATAAGGGGGTGACTGGGCATTTTTATATCTATATATCATTTAAGGAAACTTTCCTATATGAGGATAAATTTTTCAATAATTCTCCGAGTTTCTGGAGTATGAAATTATCTTCAGAGGACATTAGCCAAATAAATTGTGATTTAATATCTAAACCACTAAAATTTTTAAACCGTTGTTTTATTTCATTTAAAAAGTTGAAACGAGTATTTGAAAGTTTGTGGCACTGAAGAAGAAAATGAATTTCATCCTCAACCTCAGTACCGCACAATTTACAGATACGTTCTGACACTGTCAGATTTTTGTACCTTCCCCTCTCAATCTCTAAATCGTGAGCACTGATACGGAATTTTGTTAAATAATGTCTATATCTAAAATTTTCCTGCAAAAGGTAATTTTCTAAGCAAAATCTGCTTTATAAAAGTCTATAAGTTCTGAGCTTGTTACCATATAGTTTATTGCCTCTGAAATCATTATTAAGCTCAGTTTGCAACACATGATTATCAAAATGTTCATCAAACTCATGATTTAATTGCCCGCAAAACGTTCGGAAGGATTGCTTCGAAAACCATAAAGATTGCAAAAGTCGAGACTCAGATTGAAGTTCGACTATAAAGTTAAAGCGCCGTGACCTTACTAAAAACATAAGAAACATCCAGTATGCCTACGGGTCAGGGCTTCCTTGAAAGCAGTCCTACCTCTTTTAAGGAATTAATTATTGGAAACGCACACTCTCGAATCACGTTGTCTTTTTGAAATGGCATTGTCAGTATGTCGAATGTGGTTTCAGTTTTAAGCTGTCCTGACGCTGCTACAATCGGAAGATATGTAGACCTTATACATGCAGGTGCTGCTGGAATGTTGCTACAAAAAGAATGAAAAGTAGTAATCAATTGAAAGTTTGAAATCGTCGTTTTTGTTGTTAAGTTTTGAAATCAACCGGCCAACCCCCATTGTGAATTTTTGGATGTTATCAAGACATGAAGTCGACTTAACTGTATTTATACTGTACATGTGTTTTTCGTTTTGAGTTTAATAAGATAGGTACAATCAATCTCGCTAGTCCACATCATCTTTATAGCCGAGAATGTGACTTTAAACGATAATACTAAGGCAGTGACTATTTGACCGGCACCGGCAAAATAGCAAATATGCTATTTAACCGAGCCGGTAAAATAGAAAAAAAATGCTATTTTGCCGGCTCTGAATAAAACTGTTGATTGATGATTAGTAGAGAATAATAAACAGCTGCGCCGTGAGCGCATGATACGCCCGATGTCTGGTGTGGAAGTTTAATGCAATAATCATAAATAGTTTCCGAGAAAGTTTTTAGCAATAACCATATATTGTTTTTCAGATACGGCGGGACATGTGACCCCCCCCCCCTCTTCTTTTTTTTTACAAAAAACTAAATATCACTAAAATAAATTTTGAATCAAAACCAAAAAGTATACAGATCTTTAGATTAATATAACAAAGAAGTGTGTAAAGTTTAAAGCAATAATCATATAAATTGTTTTTGAGGTACGGCGCGACATGTAAAAAAAAAACCTCCCCCTTTTTTTACAAAATACTCAATAACTCACAAAATCAAATTTTGAATCATCACCAAAAAGTATACAGATCTTAAGATTAATATAACTAAGAAGTGTGTAAAGTTTTAAGCAATAATCAAAATTCGTTTTTGAGATAAAGTGCGACATGTGCAAAAAACATCCGTAACTCAAAAAGTTTTAAGGTGGTATGGGTGTCTTCCTCCATCTTGGATTGTTAAAAACAGAGAATCAAAGGTCCAGATTTTTCATCAAGTTAGCAAAATTTGATGCAGGAATGCAGATGTTTAATGCACATTTTCATTTAAAAGTACCAACTTATAAGAATATAACTTCTAAATATTGATATTTTTGCAAATGTTAATTATTTTTGGTTGTTTAAAAAAAAAATAAAAAATTGGCAATTTAAGGGGAGGTAACTCTAAAAAAGTGCATTTTCTGAAGGATTCTGTATGGAATTTTCCTATTTTGTATTTTAGCCGGAAAAAACGTACGGTGACCCTATCTTTTCTTTTGATATTCCCAAAGCAGTGTCTGAAAGCTATCTTTTCCTGAAGTATTTAACAATTCTATCATTTTGTTTAGTTTCTAATCACAAAATGGTGTTTTTTCCTGAATAATCCATACAAAATGTGTCATTTTGTCCCGTCCTGTGGCTTGAGAAAATGCGCGGTGACCTATCATTTTTATTATATTTTTCAACATGTATCAATAGATACAACGTTTTGGCAAAGTATGAACAAATTCTATCATTTTTATTTCAGACTCCCATACCACCTTAATTTTATTTTCACCACTATATGACTATCATAAGAAACAACTATATTAAGTTTCATGACAGGAGTAGGTCCGGTAAGGACCGATTTTGGACTCAAATTTCAGATTCATCTGACGAAAGATTTTGACCTCTTTTTAAACACTTAAGTGTCCATTTTATTTGATTCAATTAATTTATGTGAAAGATTTTAACTAATTTAGTCATTAAAAACGATCCGATTCAAGCTGAAATATGAAAAATCTACAAAATATGCCAAAAAATGTCACTTTTCAGATGGTTTTTGTCACAAATGAAAGTGGCCGCATCCGTGTTCATCCTCAACCTTTATATATGTTATGTATTATCATCAAATACAACTTACATTTCAATATTTAGGATGAACACGAATGCGGCCATTTTCGTTTTACACGGAAAACGTCTAAAATTTTACTAAATGTTAGAATTGTGAAGATTTCAGTAATTTAGCATGATGCTAGTAGACGATAAATGTGCATTGTATTGTCAAAAACTGCCCATATTTATGTAGCAGAAGCATTCTACTGTCCAATAAAGAACTAAAAATTAACATTTTAACAATTTTGTAAAATTGCTAGATTTTGGGGCCAAAAAAGGGTCTTACTGGACCTACTCCTTTGGATAAGTCGTTCTCAAGTTACGGTGCGACATGTTTACGCCGGACAGACGGACAGACGGCGGACAGACAGACAGACAGACGGACAGACGGACAGACAGACAGACGGACGGACACCGGACATTTGTATACCATACGTCCCGTCAAAATTTTGACGGGCGTATAAAAAGGCTAAATAATAATTTAAAATCATTTTATCACAATCATCAAGCAAAAAAAAAATGCAGTACAATAAAAAATAAGATATTGAAGATGTTCATAAATAAATAATTTATAAATTTATGATATTAATTAAAAGCATGAAAACACATTTGTATATACATTATCAAATATATTTTTTCAAAAAATATTTATTTAAGAATAAGCTGTCGATGTAATTTCTTTAACGTCACTCTCTTTCTGCTCAAATTTTACTTCAGACCTTAGTGAAAAATGTTTAAGGATATCTACACAAGCATATGGTGTCACAACTCTTGATATTTATATTCACATGCCAAGAAATCCTCGCTAAAAATTCCGGACGACCTCCTACGGTACCCATTAGTAGTTAAAGATTTGATTTCATTCAACAAATTGATTTATGACCTTCATGTACATGTCGTTTAGAATACGTTATACCAAATGGTAAATATTAATCATCCTTGTAATTTGCTCCATAGGATATTTGCAGAATTTCAACGGAGGCAACTTCTTGGCATGGGTGAATCATTTGAGAATGCTCTAACAGTTCTCTTCAATCTAATTAAAATATTGATCTCTGATTTCGTTACACGCATATGTAGTATATATACGACTCAAGTTGCCTTTGAGGTCTCTTTCTGTTCGCAAAGAATTTAAGGCTATCAGAAAGTGTTCAGCAAAATCTGGTAATGTGGAGTAGTGATGGAGCACAGATTTTATTTTGTCATTTATGCTTTCAATCCTAGGCCTGTTGATTGTGCGATTCCCAAGATTAATACCATCGTTCAGCCCATCAATCCATTGTGCCAATTTCTGTTGAAGTATGATATTACTGAGTTTGATGATTCTTTACAAAGTTCTTTGTAAAATGTTTGATATTCATCATCTGATTTTGAGTAGACTAATAGCAATTGATCAATAGTATCTTCTGCATAATTTCTAATGCTTGAATTTTCTCACCAACTAATTTTTATTCACTCTCATGTTGAAACTGCTGCATCTGTTTAAGTACAGTTAAAAACGGGGATGAATGCGTTTAGTCCAACGTATGAAATTCTAAAATCCACCCCAATGAATGCATGTGGTCGGGTCCGTGTGTGGCAAGCCATTTTACTATTTATTCGAATTTCAAGATATCTCCTATAATATATATAAGATATCTTATATAATATATAAGATATCTCCTTTAATATATAAGATATCTCCTTAATATATAAGATATCTTATATAATTAAATTTTTATAAGAAATCTCATATATTATATAAGATATCTTTAATGTTATATAAGATATCTCATAAAGTTTATATGATATCTTATATACTTAATAAGATATCTTCTAAAGTTTATGAGATATCTTATAAAGTATATGACATATCTTATAAACAATTTTTATATAAGATATCTTATATAATTTATAAGATATCGTATATAGCTAATAAGATATCTCATATAGTTTATAAGATATCTTATATAGTTTATGAGATATCTTATAAAGACAATTATATAAGATATCTGATAAACTATATAAGATATCTTATAAACTATATAAGATATCTTATATAAAAATTGTTTATAAGATATCTCATATACTTTATAAGATATCTTATATACTGTATAAGATATCTTATATACTTTATAAGATATCTTATAAACTTTAGGAGATATCTTATAAACTAAATAAGATATCTTATAAACTATATAAGATATATTATAAACTAAATAAGATATCTCCTATAATATATAAGATATCTCCTATAATATATAAGATATCTTATATAATTTCATTTTTATGAGATATCTTATATATTATATGAGATATCTTATATATTATATAAAATATCTTTAATGTTTTATAAGATATCTTTAATGTTTTATAAGATATCTCCTAAAATTTATAAGATATCTTATATACTTTATAAGATATCTTATATACTTTATAAGATATCTTATATACTTTATAAGATATCTTATATACTTTATAAGATATCTTCTAAAGATTTTAAGATATCTTATAAAGTATATGAGATATATTATAAACAATTTTTATATAAGATATCTTATATAGTTTATAAGATATCTTATAAATTTTAGGAGATATCTTATAAAACATTAAAGATATCTTATATAATATATAAGATATCTCATATAATATATAAGATATCTCATAAAAATGAAATTATATAAGATATTTTATATATTATAGGAGATATCTTATTTAGTTTATAAGATATCTCATAAATCTATAAGATATCTCCTAAAGTTTATAAGATATCTTATAAAGTATATGAGATATATTATAAACAATTTTTATATAAGATATCTTATATAGTTTATAAGATATCTAATATAGTTTGTAAGATATCTTATATAGTTTATAAGATATCTTATATACTTTATAAGATATCTTCTAAAGATTTTAAGATATTTTATAAAGTATATGAGATATATTATAAACAATTTTTATATAAGATATCTTATATAGTTTATAAGATATCTTATATAGTTTATAAGATATTTTATATAGTTTATAAGATATCTTATAAAACATTAAAGATATCTTATATAATATATAAGATATCTCATATAATATATAAGATATCTCATAAAAATGAAATTATATAAGATATCTCATAAAAATGAAATTATATAAGATATCTTATATATTATAGGAGATATCTTATTTAGTTTATACGATATCTTTTTTAGTTTATAAGATATCTTATAAAGTATATGAGATATATTATAAACAATTTTTATATAAGATATCTTATATAGTTTATAAGATATCTTATATAGTTTATGAGATATCTTATAAAGACAATTAAATAAGATATCTGATAAACTATATAAGATATCTTATAAACTATATAAGATATCTTATAAACTATATAAGATATCTTATAAACTATATAAGATATCTTATAAACTATATTCTTTAGTTTCCTATGTTTTGTTTGGTATATCATTACTTTGTCTTTTGGTCGTTATTTACTTTTTGATATGTCATTTTCATTCACGGTTTCGAATTATGAGCATGAATTTCACTTTGGTATCTTTCCGTCTCTTTTCTCCTGTGTTTATTTGAAGGCTTACACAGATTTTCCGCTGATCGCTTCTCTACTGTAGTAACCGCCTCTACTGCAAAGATTGGTTGTGTTGTTGTGTAAAAGTTAGGCCCTTAAATTTGTACACACTTAGGGGTAATCCAGAAAAGCGCTTCCTCAGGTAACACAAAAACATTTTATTAATATTTTTAAAATATATTGCAAAATGTCACCAAAATATCATTCAAAAACATGTTTTTGACATGATATTATCATATGTCTGGCTTTACTCATGTGAATAGCATATTTTCTGGAAATATTTGTTCTGAATGTTTAAAGTGCATTATTTTTAAATATCTTGATTTTATATTGAAATAACATAATTTTGATATTATTCAGTGGTGTCTTCCTCCTATTCCCACTTTTTAAAAATACTATTCTTTCTATTCCCACTTGCAAATAACAATAGATGTTTTGATAAATAATTTGTTTTTATAACAATCAAGGTTAATTAGAATTTCACCTAAGATTTACCTGTATTTTTTTCAAAGTGTTGTTGATCAATGGCTACTGAACAGTTGCATTTATATTCTAGTTGTTAAATTTTATTGGATAATTTTATATCTTACTAAATTTTGAAACATTGTATTGTATTGAAATTTAAAAAAAATTAAGTTGAGTAAATTTAAAGATATTTAAATGAGATTTATTCTATTTAATCTTTAGTTTCATTATTTTACTTTTCACCTTTTTTTCAGAATGTACCAATAATTAAAAATATTTGTTGAAAAATTGAAATATTTATTCATTTTAGTACACATTTTCCCTATTTTTTTTAAATAAAATACATTATCCTGTGGTCCGAAGATTAATTAGATCCTGCTCCACATGTGGCACCTGTCTTGTTGCTTATCATTTTACAAATCCGGTAATAAGTATAATTCGGTAGGTCACATTCAGGAAAACAATACCGAATTTGAGTTTTGACATAAGGAACATATCTGTTATCATCTGTGAGACGGATGTTTCATAAAGGTCAACCACCTCTTGATGGCGTCCATAAAACTTACAAAGGGATGACTTCAACACCACCACTTGGAACAACTTTTTGAAATTTTGAATCCTCAATGCTCTTCAACTTTGTACTTGTTTGGCTTTATAATTATTTTGATATGAGCGTCACTGATGAGTCTTATGTAGACGAAACGAGCGACTGGCCTACTAAATTATAATCCTAGTAACTATTGGTTTAATAGCTTCCCTGTGTGCAGCAACCCTCTATATAGGAAATATAAGCCCTGGAATTTCTTATCAACTGGGAGATATATACTTCGTATGCAGGCGCTGCTGAAATGTTGATACATAGAAATGGGAAGTTTTTTATATATATAAAATATATATGTAATATAGAATTTTTTTGTCATCCTGGTTTGCCCACTTTTAATTACATGTATATGTAAACATAGAGGGAATTGTTGTTTTAACAATTATAGTTTATTTCTGAATTATAGTCATATTTTTTACCTTATATTTTACCTGTAAAATTTAAAAAGAATATTATATTCTGCTATTAAATCAAGGAAAATGTGCAAAAAAATTCTATATTTCATATATATTTGGCAGGATAATGTATTTTATTAAAAAAAAATAGGGAAAATGTGTACTTAAATGAATAAATATTTCAATTTATCAACAAATATTTTTAATTATTGGTACATTCTGAAAAAAAGGTGAAAAGTAAAATAATGAAACTAAAGACTAAATAGAATAAATCTCATTTAAATATCTTTAAATTTACTCAACTTATTTTTTTTTTAAATTTCAATACAATACAATGTTTCAAAATTTAGTAAGATATAAAATTATCCAATAAAATTTAACAACTAGAATATAAATGCAACTGTTCAGTAGCCATTGATCAACAACACCAGTTACAGCTTCAACCAGAAACACTATCTATTGACTAAGAAACAGCAACAAACAACGCAAAACAGACAGTATGTCCAGGGGTAACCGTGAAAGGCTGCTTCTTCCACTTTACCCAGTGTATATGGCGAAAGGCACAGAAATATTGACTACAGTCCTATTATAAAGAAAATGAAGACATTACTTAACTGATACGACGAGCCGCAGTACAACTGGTATCTCTTGTACCACCCCACCTTGTTGACGATGTTTGGCTAAACACTTTAGAAGACAATAGAGAAACTGAAAACATACCCGCTACAAGTTCATTTAAAGATTACGTGACAGAGTTTTGGGTTAAAAACTACCGCTTTCTATGGAACCACTATTACACAGAAGGACCCCTCACCATGCACAAATCACCTGGAAGGATGGCACAGCAAACATAAGAAGCGACTCAAACACGCCCACCCAAACATCTACGAGATCATTGAGCTACTGAAGAAGACAAAAGCACTAACAGAATGCAACATTATCCAGTATGCAGCAGGAGGAACCCGCTCACCTTAAAGACGACCATACAGAGTAATAGACACCAGACTCATATACAGATACCAACAAGGACCCATCAACGTGGTAGATTACTCTAACGCAACATCCCATCTTCTCCATTTGAACTGAACAATGAAGTGAATTATTGTTAATTGTGACTTTGCAAATATATTAAATTTTTTGTTACGTATATATAAAAGATTGTATTTCTCATCATTTTACATGTAGTGCCCTTATTTACTTTTCTGTGCTTAATTGATTTCCTGGTTTCCTTATGCAATGCATTTATAAAATTAATTAATCTATTAGATAAAGTTTGCAATAAAAGAGTACTCAGTGTATAAATGAAAATCATTCAGAAACTAATGAACACAAAGACACTTTTATAAGTCAATATCATTTTTTAGTTATTTGCTGTATATGTATGTTGAATTAATTGATTGAATTGATATTAAATTACTGAGAAAAAATATTTGATTTTTTTTATAATTTTGCTATACAATAAAACAACCTGAATATTTGGAAAACACTTACAAACTATTTACCTAAGTTGGAACAGACTATACAATTGTATGCTCATTAAACCTTTTGTCTTTTTTGTTTTCATAACTAATAGATAATTGGTAGAATTAAAAGTGGGCAAACCAGGAGTAAACCAGATTTTATGAGTTGACTTATAAAGCATCAACTTTTCATAAAATTGGGTATACGGTTTACTCCTGGTTTGCCCACTTTTAATTCTACCAATTATCTATTATAATCTACTGGCAAATATTATAATAAATATATTCAGCAGTTTCTCAATTATCAATTGGAGAGCTAGAAAATTTACTCGTGTCAAAGATTTGTGGATTTGAAAAAAAAACCCGAAAA
This sequence comes from Mytilus galloprovincialis, assembly GCF_965363235.1. NCBI lineage: Eukaryota > Metazoa > Mollusca > Bivalvia > Mytilida > Mytilidae > Mytilus > Mytilus galloprovincialis. Next base: position 15,320,432 of record NC_134840.1, read on the forward strand.
AAACGGAAGTATATTCAAATTGTATTTGTTGTTTTTGGGCTGGTTTTAAATATTTTTTGTTAGTGCATAAAATTATTCAATCATTTAGGTAAATACATTTAAATGACAACACAGATTTGAAAATGTTAGATAAAGAGAATGAAGAGCACATGTTTTTTGTTAGAACGTTGGAATAATTTAAAAAATAAATTTTCAATTATGTGGTATAAAGGGGGGGGGGGGGTGATAAGAACCTAATACGTTGGCATATTGTTGGCACAATGTTGGCTTATATTTCTTTATTGTCATGAAATATCAATGATATTTTTTTATAAACACTGTTTTAAAAACTTTGAATTAGGCAATATACAAAGAATTTTCTAGTTCTAGGCACAGATTATTGTAGTCCTATTTGGTATGACTTTATCATTTGAGTTTTTTACTGTGTCAATGCTCTTCAAACACAATCGTTATTCGCTAGATAATTTTTCTTTTGACTTGATTGGAATTTTTATCTAAGTTAGATTAGAATTGTTAAAACTTTTCTATCAAAAATGAGGAGACATTCATGTTAATCTCATTATAAATTATATAAAAAATATTTCCTTTTTCATATCAAATATGGGCTTCACACAAATATCACTTACAAACATTAGACTCGGACTTCTCTTGAACTGAATTTTAATGTGCGTATTGTTATGCGTTTACTTTTCTACATTGGCTAGAGGTATAGGGGGAGGGTTGAGATCTCACAAACACGTTTAACTCCGCCGCATTTTTGCGCCTGTTCCAAGTCGGGAGCCTCTGGCCTTTGTTAGTCTTGTATTCCTTTATATTTAGTTTCTTGTGTACAATTTGGAAATTAGTATGGCGTTCATTATCACTGAACTAGTATATATTTGTTTAGGGGCCAGCTGAAGGACGCCTCCGGGTGCGGGAATTTCTAGCTACATTGAAGACCTGTTGGTGACCTTCTGCTGTTGTTTTTTTTTCTATGGTCGGGTTGTTGTCTCTTTGGCACATTCCCCATTTCCATTCTCAATTTTATTAGAAAAACATTTGTCGTACATCTTACAGATATCAATTAGAAATATTATGTAAAAATATTTATAAAATATTTCTTTTTCATATCAAACATGTGCTTCACTCAAATATCACTAACAAACATTTGGATAACATTTCTATCATACATCTTACAAATATCTATTACAACATATTATCTTAAAACGTTTATGAAACAGTCTTTAACTAATATTTTCTAAATAAAATCGAAAAAATATATATTTGATATGTGTATTTCCTCCATCCACATATAAACTTCAATTGTTCTCGAATATTATTTCGTATTCTATACGTGTTCTATCCGTACTTAGTGCCGAAACTACAATTTCCGATAATCAAGGGACATAAACCTGTAGATCAAAATCTCAAATTTCCAAAATTCCAACAATCGAAATATTTAATAGAAGAACCATTGATACGTCGTTATATCATACAAGTAAAACAGGTGATTTTAATTTCTATATTATTAATTTAATTTACCAATAGATATCAACGAAGCTGTTTAAAAATGCTTAACTGAAAAAAATCTACTTTCGTTTTCGATTTTGGACTTTTTTCGAGTTTTGATGCAATTCAAAGTTATGTTTGACGATTCTTGTCAATTCATCCTGCATACCTAACCTTAAAATTAAATACATTTGCAACTAGTTTTCAAGAAGAAATACAAAAGAAGGTAATTTTTTAACACTGAATTAATATCGCACAATTGCCAAATTTCATGATAAAAATTTATGGGAAATGCTAAAAAATGCGCTTATAACTTTATGAAATAACTATTGGAATCTAGAAAATTTAGTGAAAGGGCTGTTCATACATTAACTGGAACTTTGAGTATCAAAAAAAATATATACTTTCACTTTGGTATAATTTTTTTCAAAGTTTTCTGGTATATTTTTGGCTAATGCCCTGGTAGTAGTTTTTGGCGAAGTTGAAGCCAAATCAACTTTAAACTTAGTATACAAGTTCCCTATTATATGATCTTTCTAATTTTAATGTCAAATTAGAGTTTTAATTCAAATTTTACGGTCCACTGAACATCGAAAATCATAGTGTGAGTGGGGCATCCATGTAAGTAAAGTGGTTTACAAAAATTATATGGACACATTCTTGTTTTATCATATTTATATAAATTTTGTTTACAAAGTTGCTTTACATACTAAAGTTCAAGAAAAGTACAAAACATTTTTTTTTTAAAATAAGTGTTTTCTTGTTGAAAGAAACATAATCTCAAAGCTGAATTGTGACTATTGTCCTGTGACTTTTCATCTGTGACTTTTTGTCTGCAACTTTTTGTCCTGTGACTTTCTGTCCTACCTTCGACTATGCCTTGACAAAAACAGAGAAAGACCAAAAGACAGTATACAAAACAACATCAAACTGCAATTTAGAAAAAAACTATGTTTGAAATTGGTATAATTTTGTATTGTTATAGGACAAAGCCTACGGAATAAGCACAGTAATAAATGAAAATGATGGCTTTGACAATTATTCATTTTTATGCAGTTAATCTGCATTATGCGAGCACCCTAGATTTGTGGTCTACCCAAAAAATGCTGAAATACTTGCCATTGTTATTATCTAGCTGGCTACTATGTTATATATAACTAATTGAACACTTTTTTAATACTTTTTATTCTAGAATATAAAAAATATTACCATAAAAGCGTTGAATGATCGTCGATTTTTCCAAAAGTTATGAAGTTGCACATAGGAAGTAGTGCTCATTAGGAATTCTTATGTAGTTTATTATCGCCTGTGCTTTTGGCTAAGATGTCAAAAAACAATTGTACTAAATATTTCGTCGCCGAAAATCTTTTAAGACAAGTTGTTAAGATTTCCCAAAAGGCAAAAGTCGTAGGAATATTGTTTGTCGTCAATACGTAGTACAACTACGTCAGTAGTCTATTATTTATAAGTTCAACTGTTCATGCTGTTGGCGGCAATTTCAAATTAGAAGACGAAATTCGTATCTTTTCAATTTGGAGGCAGGGGTTCAAATTAGCTGTGGTCCGAGGTCCGCGACCTTCCACTTTCGAATTGGTTACTAGCCACGCCCGACAGGCCTTCCACTCTGAGACAACTATATCACAGTTATAGTAGTCTCATGCAGTTCCACTTGAAAGAAAATAAAAAATAGCTTTGCAAACCTTTTCGCCAAAGTCACCAAATCAACGATCTCAAAACTTATTTTAATCATTATTATTCATGACAGCGATGTCAATTTTGTTCAATCGCTAGCTACATGTATATACAGAAAATCGCCGAAAAAAAATGTGTTAATACGAGTAAAATCGTATCTGACTGACAAAAACAACATTGGAAAACAATGACAATGGCTGCCGTGAAAAGACAATTACAATTTCGGATCCGATTCTGGAAGCGGATAAGGGTAATTCAGGGTTTTTGGCGAATCCAGGCAGGTGACAAAATACAACAATGCATGGTAAATGAATATAAACACTAGAATTGAAAACCAAAAGATATATGTAAAAGAAAGAAATATAGTCACTATATCTAACATATATATGTTCCTGGTTAAAGTAGCTGGAAGATTCTTACTTTATTTTCACAAATAACTACCTGAATGTAGGCAAATCATATGATATATAGGTGGCGTCCTTTGGGCCACTCTACCCCCTCCTGTTTGATATTACTTTGAAACGGATGACCTCTCAACCATATACATTCATGTTTGGGACTATATATATAACTAATCAAATGAAATATAAGGGGAGTCCATGGGGTGACCCACCCCCTCCTGTTTGGGAACTTACGAAACGGTCGAGATCCCCACCCCTAAACAATATATATTCATGTATGGGTCAATATAACTAATTAAATGAAATATAGGGGGAGTCCCCCTACCCCCTCCTGTTTGAGAACTTGGAAACCGATGAGATCCCCACCCCTAAACCATATATATTCATGTATGGGACAATATAACAAATCAAATGAAATATAGGGGAAGTCCCTGGGGTCATCCTATCCCTTCCTGTTTGAGAACTTGAAAACCCTCGAGATCCCCACCCCTAAACCATATATATTCATGTATGGGACAATATAACAAATCATTTACATTTACTATGAGCAGGTCAGTCAGACCTCACCTTTGATCCTTGTAGTAGTGAACATTTGTCTGATTTGTGTCGCATAACTATTGTACTATAGAACACATACTCAGTTTTCTTTACAGGGAAACCAGTCCATTCATACTATTACATGTTCGTACTAAGTCAACACGTACTACTAACAGTCAACTAAAACCAACGTTAACTACCAACTAGAACAACTACAATCATTGTGAACTTGTACCACTGCAGACTCACCATAAAAAATATACATTTATATATTCATTGCTATTGAAACCTTGATAACATATAAATTATTTGCCTTAATAATTAATTCATTAGATAAACATAAATGTACAATATATGAATGTTTAATGCCACATCAGAGGCGGATTTAGAGGGTTTTTCAGTGGCCCCCCCTTTCCATTTTTGAGAAAATATTTGGTTGATTATATAGGGAATCACTGAAGCATGACTGGAGCAGGTCCCCTGTTTGACAGGCAATTGGCCCCCGCTTATGAAAATTTCTGGATCCGCCACTGCACATAATTGCGTTTGCCTGGTTTTTGGTTAACTGCCTTCAACGCTTACAGCGCTTTGATTTTTATGTATGATTACATGGTGGTGTTGAGTTCTGATTCTTCAATAAAAAGCTGCACTGACCTTGATGAACAAAAATTCTGCACTGACAAATCTACAGGACTTGCAGTGGTTATTTATTTCAATTTTGTGACATTTGAAATATGTTTAAAAGATGTGTCTAAAAAGGGATTGTACATTTTGTAAATAGAATAGACAATTTGGTACAAATTCATGTTGTCAATTCAACAGATAATTAAAAGTAACAAGAAAATTTGTCCTAAGTACACGGATGCCCCATCTGCACTATCATTTTCTATGTTTAGTGGACCGTGAAAATGGGGTAAAATCTCTAATTTGGCATTAGAATTAGAAAGATCATATCATAAGGAACATGTGTACTAAGTTTCAAGTAGATTGGACTTCAACTTTATCAAAAACTACCTTGACCAAAAACTTTAACCTAAAGTGGGACAGACAAATGAACAAACGGTACGACGGACGAACAGACAGACAGACGCACAGACCAGAAAACATAGTGTCCATAATTGGGGCATAAAAAAAATTACAGTACAAAGACTCAAAACTTCTCTGTATTGCGCTCAGTGGAAATTCAAATGAATCTTTAATATAAAAAGACATATTAAGTTAACCATGTTAACTCTTTAGATTCTTCCGTAAACTGCACTAATGTCATTTGTTTTTCCCCAATTTATAAACAGTAAATAACATTTCACATAATTAATTAGCCAATAAAATCTTTTCTATTAGAAGGCCTAAAATGTTTGTGTTTCCTTGTTGCAGTAAGTTAGAAATTGGAGGTCCAGGAGTTGAAATATCATGAGTTATATCCTTGTTAGCTGAACAAAATATGACTTATTGTTTATATACATGTAAAAATGAAAGAACCAATGTAGACCATTACATTTCATTTACAATGACTACAGTAGTTTCTATTTACATAAACTGCTATGTGTGTATTTAGATAAAAAAAAATATCCATGCTGAAAGTCAGAAATCTTAAGACAAAAGGCTGTTGAGGTATAAAGAATTCTTTAGAAAGAAAGCTTTTCATACTTATATTATTAAACATGTTAAATTTTAAAAATCAGGTTATTGTTTTAGTTATTCGAATTGTATCTTCCTGTAAGACATTGACATTTTTAAGAGTCTCCAAAGGTGTAAATAAAGTTAGTCTAACTCATAATGACTAGACTATCAATTACAATAAGTGTTTAATATTGTAGAACTTGATAGTGTAAAACACTGTCAATATCAATAATGGCAGAGAACGCTGGAACTAGTGGTACAGCACAAGGAGAGGAGCAAGAAAAAATGCTACCGCCTAAAGATAAAGATAAAGGAAAAGAGTCATCAGGAGGAAAGTACATGAAGAAGACCACTCTGACCATTCTCCTTGGGATTCTCAATGTCTTCTTACTGGCCATCTTGATTTTCATCATTGCCTTTTTTGTGAAGGATAAATCCCAGAGAGTGATTATCAACCCATCCAAGACATTTTGTCTGCCTTGTGATGAGGTATCCATCCACCCTGATGATGACCCAATCAATTTCAGACAATTTTCTAAGAGAGAAGAAAATGGAAAGGAGATTTGTTGTGCAGATGAGGGTCAAAACTTGGATAAACTGATGGAATTGGTAAGCAATAATGTAATTCAATCTGAATACATGTCTTAAGTAAAAGTCCATATAATTTTCAAGCCTCCAGAGTTAAATGAAAAATCTTTCAACAGGTGTAATTAATGTATGAAATGTATGCAGATATCACAAGATCATTGAATGTAACCACTTTCATTATGTCCTTTTTGAAAACCCTATCCTAAAAACCATTTGGAAAAGAAAATGATTTGTTGTTGTCAGTGAAGGGGGTATGATGAAAGTAATTTTTTGATCCTGAAATAATTAAATTTTGGGTGTAACACGTCTTCTGATTGGCTGACAGTGTTATGTCTATCAGCTCATAGACATAATTTGGCATGTGACGTCAATGTTTTTTTCATGATTTACACCGGTTTAAAACAGAATTTAGAATTAAATTATAAGGAATGACTGCAATATTTTTTCTGTCTATTCGAAATAACATAAAAAATGTGTTGCACACTTTAATATAACCTGCTGTCGGTTATTTGGTTTACGGTCATTCCTTAATTGTTAAAAAAAATTACTTTTCTTCAATCATATTATTTTAGTCACTTTAAAAGTTCAAATGACGCTTGTGATAGGAATATTTTCATATTTGACTAAACAAACATTATTCAAACAATAAAATTAAATATGGGAAACAGCCTTTACAAAATAACAATTGACTTACACAAACTATTTGTTTAAAATTTCTGCTTAATTGAAGCTGCTGTTCTTGTCTGATTAAAGTGTCTCCTCTGATCAAGTTATTAACTTTGTTTTTACAGTTTGTTAATTGTTAGCATAAGATTTGAAGACCATAGGTAAATATTTAAGACAAAAGTCAGCGATATTATCTTGTTATCTTACAGAATAATGCAATAACAAACTAAAGAATATCCACTTCTAAAAAATAATAATATATAGTTTTATTTTTATTTTACAGTATGTTGAAAGGAAGCATGCTATGAAAGCATCAGGTATGTATCTTTGCAAAAGCATAAAACTGAAGTTGAAAAATTCTTAGTCCAGTTCTATATTGTTGACAAGACAAGTTATTACATGTATTTATAAATGTTATCAAAAATAAGTGTAAACAGTATTTTACTTTAAATACTGAAAGGAAATATACATCATTGGTGGATCCAGGGGGGTTCCAGGGGTTGTAACCCCCCTTTTTTTTGGCCAATCAATGCATTTGAATGGGAGCATATTGTTGGAACTCCCCCTTTTTAAAATGGGTGGATCCGCCCCTGTACATGTTGGATATATTCAAGAAAACAAAGTTTAATAGATGGAGCTTATACATGTGTATGGAATGTTGCAGCAAGATCATCAACATTATGACTATCAACAGCCAATATTGAAAGAGTTATAAACGGTTGGCTACTGGTTTTGTCTCTGTTCATTTTTACATTAATAAGTTATGCAAGTCTTAGATTTTACAATTCATACATAATAAATATTATATGTTTACCAATATTGCAACAATGATTAATAATGTGAGTGTTTTACAGCAATGAACACACAGGAACTTCAGGCAGCTTGTAACAGTAAGGTGGATGACTTTGAACCAAGAGTTATAGGGAGGGTAGCTGGTATAGCAAATACAAGTCCAGGTAAGTTAGGAAAATATAGTAAGCGGTGAATAGGTACTGTCCTATGATCTTATAACAACACAAAAAAAAGTGCACACATATGACAAATGCTTGAATACAGTCTATGCTAGATGATTCGAGTTTCCTGATAGATCAATTTAAATCCTTTGTAATGGTAGCTAAAATTAATCACACTCTTGTCACTGTGTTGCCAGGGAATATACACTATCTTTTTATTTATGTTCCCCAATCCAACATTTGTATGCCCCTGCTTTATATAATAGTTTAACGTCATAGTTTATTTGATGGGACCTTTAAATTTCTTCCAAGAGAAATCTATCACTCATTGATTAATTTTCCTGACCAAAAAATTATCTTCTTTTTTATTGTAATACTTCTATAAACTCACATAAACTGTATGCAATATTGTATTAATTCAATATATCATTAATATATTTTCAAGCTGTTCAATATAAAATCTGGTTTAATAATAAAAAGTTTATTTTAGACACATTTTTTAGTATTTTCCAATGAATTTGCATGTTTTTGTTGTTGTTCATTTATAGACTTATGTTTATGAAGACCTTAATTTAAAAATAATAATATTCAAATTTTTATTCATCAAACACACAAGAATATTGAATATTTGATCAGAAATCAACTTTTAATTTTTGAATCAGTATTAATATTGAACACATTAGAAACGAGTTATTGGTATTGAATAAATACAACACCACATGCAGTTTTGTGAGTCCTTACTTAGTATTGGTATAAGTATTTTTTCATCATTGACAGTTTAATTTTTTGTGCAGGTAAATTAATCAATGAGTGATAGATTTCTCTTGGAAGAAATTTAAAGGTCCCAGTGAATAAACTACTCAGAGAACAATACCTGTTGTATTTGTTCAATGGGACAATAGAACTTACAAAAGTTTAAATCGACAGGTAACTTGCAGGAGAATCTATGGAAAACTAGCATAGGGTTCGCAATAGTTATTACCACAAGCCACTGATCAGGTTTGAATGTTGGTGGCTTCATTATAACTATTAGAGTTATACCCCTTTACAAATAGAAAAATTGCTGAATTTTTCGTTTTTTATTCCCTTACTTTAGTTTGCCTCAACCAAATTATATGAAACTTGTATACTATACAATGCTTATTACCACATAATACAGATCAAGTTCAAAATTGGGTGGCTTCACTTTTACTGTTCATGAGTTATGCCCCTGTATTTAACCATAAAAATTGCTGATTTTTTCTTTTCTGTTCTCTTACTTTGCCTCAACCATATGTTGTGATACATGTACACAATGCTAGTTACCACTTAATAATTACATTAGATGTATGCTTCATTATAATACATAATTTTGATTGGCTAACATTAATCTCAAGTCATTCTGAAATTAACAATCATTTCGAAATGAATTGTAACATTCTTGATGACACACGTTTTCACAATAAAGTGCACAGGTAAATAAAAGAAAAAACTTGATTATAATTCTGTTTTAGTGATCATAGCGAAAAAATGTAATTATAAGTATTGAATGCTTCTTGACTGTGTGTACATTTTAAGAATGAAGTGCTTACCCTAGATATTGAGCTGATATATGGTGCACAGATAATTAGCAGATTAGATTTGTATGCTTTGATAGACATATCGGTACTTTTAACTTTTGCCCTTTGACTTAAATTATTAGAGTTATGTTTTTAGTTAAGAAATGTTATAAAAGAAATTATTACACTTTAAAATTTATCTGCAAATTTATCAATCACTTGATATGAAAATAAAAGAAATGTGGTAATTATCCATCAAAGTTCAAATGACAAAGATGAAAGTAATTATAGGCAACTATACGGTGTTGAACAATGAAAATGACATAGTTCTGCAAATCTGGTGCTTTTTATAGGGACATTAAATTAACCATATTCTTTTTGTGTTTCATAGATGGTGTTAACCATAAAGTTAACTGGAAGATGAATGGAAATGAAAAAGGTCTCCACTTTAAAGATAACGTCACCTATAGTAATGGTCAGTTTGTCATTGGCAAACCAGGATATTATTATGTCTACTCCCAGGTCACACTGGACTTCAGTGCTGCCAAACAAGATCAGACCAAAAGTCTTTGCCACTACCTGTACAAAACTCCTCTAACAGGACAACCAGACAAATTGTTGGAAAACAGCCGCACTCGTTGTAAATTCCAGGGTTCAAGCACACAATCAACAAGTTATATTGGAGCAGTCTTTAATTTCAACGCAAAGGACAGATTAATGGTGAAAGTCAGTGATCCAGCTATTCTTGACAAAGCAGAGTCGAAGAGTTATTTTGGACTTCATATCATTTAGCTTCTATTTATTTTCAAGTGGGGGTATTCATTAAAGATATTTTGGATTGACAATCAAAGTTTTTTAATGCCTTTAGAATTTTCTTTGTTTGGGGAAAATTAAGGATTTTTTTTCATTATTTTTTTTTTTCCTAATTGAAAAATTTAGATAAAATATTTAAACATATTGTAAGTTGAGACAGTTGTGACAAGTGAATTACTTTGAACAAAAGAATTAGAAATGATTGTTTTTGTAACTTGACTAATAAGCAGTGCCATATTTAGATTTTGAGTTTGTGTTGATTAGATTTTTTTGTTTGTGTTTTCCTTTTTAAAGTGCTTGACTTACATTAGTGTTGGTTGTTACTCATTCCATATAACATGTTTTATGGTCACATGGTATATTTCCTGTTTAAATAACCTGTTTAAAATTTTCTCCTCCTTTATTTGATGCCTGAAAACATGAAATATTATAACAAAAATAATGCTTATTGAAATATTCCGGGCCTGCAACTTCAAATACCTTATTAAAATATAATTTGTCTTATTAAGAGCTGAGTTCAACTTCTGCAAATAAAGAGGAACACTTGAATTCACTGAAAAAATGTGTAACTCCAAGCAAGATCTCTTATTATATTTTACTATATTTAAACAGGAAATACACATACACATTTGTGACATTGTATATTTTTAATAGCCTACTAATTTGTTTTGCTTTGATTGTTAATGTACTAGCATACAATAAATAGCTTTATGTAACTTTTTACACTGAATTATTATCATATTTACTTATTGTACTCATTGTAATAGCTCAAGATATATGCTGAGCAAATAAGAAATTATGATTATTTTAAGTTTAATACACCATAGTGCTAGCAAATTTCCTTTCGATACAAACACCATTTGTCGTATGCAAAAATATGCAATCAAACTCAAAATGTTTTTCCTTAAATGTTTTAACACAATTGTATTAAAACTTATATATTTAACTAAATTGAGATGTTTTATACAATATTCATATTCATACAAAATATTTGTGTGGTCTTATAATGTTTTTGTATCAATGCTCAGTATAAGACTGTATCATGAAGTTGTGAAAATATGACAGAAATATGCGAAGCAAAAGACTGTGTGCTCGCATCATCCATTTGCTCAGCAGGTCATTAAACACTGATAACTTGTACAAAAATTCTGTACAAATTATAATTTGTACAACATTACAACTTGTACACAACATAAATTATAATTTGTACAGGGTTTTTGTACAAGTTATAAGTGTTTTGACACCTACCTTCTTGCAACAGGTGATACAGGTTTATCTTATAAAATGTACTAGTGTTATGTTTTAAATTCAAAAAAATATACTTCAACTTAATATTTAGTGCAATTCTCCTTGTCTTTAAACTGGAAATGAGGATACCTGAATGGTTTAAATTCTAATTTTATTTTTTTCCTTATACAATATTCATATTCATACAAAATATTTGTGTGGTCTTATAATGTTTTTGTATCAATGCTCAGTATAAGACTGTATCATGAAGTTGTGAAAATATGACAGAAATATGCGAAGCAAAAGACTGTGTGCTCGCATCATCCATTTGTTCAGCAGGTCATTAAACACTGATAACTTGTACAAAAATTCTGTACAAATTATAATTTGTACAACATTACAACTTGTACACAACATATACATTGGTAAGAGCGTATTTATAACCCAAGATTTGCTATATGATTTATTTTTAACTAATTTCTACAGTATTGGTGAAGGACATGATGCACAAGTTGTGATTTGTTGATTTTATAGTTTTATAGAGAAATAATCACCAAGAAAAGTTTTGATTGCTATTATATATTTTAAACTACAAATGTATGTAGTTCATTTTTTCTTTAGTGTTGGTTAGCAAAGCATTCCTAACTTCTAAGGGCAGTTTATACTACAATTTACCTTTAAAAAAAATCAAATGAATTAAAGTGAACAAAATTACATGCAAAGACATGGGGATTATTATTAAGTTTAGTTTTGATATATCTTGAGATCAATAATCCATTCCTGCCTTAAATTAAATTTAATATTCAGTTTCTTAGAAAATAAATAGAAACACCCAATTTCTCCTGAAACGTAATTTAATTACATAATCATTACAAGGATATTGATTCATAGTTGTTAAGTTATAATACATGTAATTCATAAATCATTGTAAAAATGCAATAAACTTTTGTAGCATTATACCAATTTTAAAAAGCATTTTAAATGCTCAGCTTGAAAGCTTTTGTACTAATGTATTTTAATCTTGTAATTTAATCTGTGTGTTGTCCTGTTTTGTATATATGTCTTTAGTTTTTATAAATAAAAAAGCCAAAAAAAAATTCTTTTCTTTTTAGCTCACTTTAAGAAAAAGGAAGATATGGTATAATAGCCAAAGAGACAACTAACCACAAGAAAGCAATTTACATGGAGGTCATATTTTTTTCTAATTAGCTCACAAACAAATTAAAAATTCTCTGTTAAATATTATGGGATCTGATTTACTTTAGAATTTGTATTTCCATGATATTCAAAAAACACACTGGAATGTCTGATCTTCTTTACAATGTACTAACCATTGCTATTTTGTTGATAGTCCTAAATATAAAGCTTTACTACAACTATCACATAAGAAAAATGAGGCCAAGGTCATATGAACTAAAGGAGAAATGCATGTATACCTTACAATCCTTCAATTCACTAAATATAGTTGACCTATTGCTTGTTATTTCTATGAAACAGACTTGACCAAGAAAAACTAAACATTGATTAATGAACCATGAAAAATAGGTCAAGGTCAGATGAACAATGCCTGGCAGAATTGTACAGCTTACAATCCTTTCATTAAACAAATAATGTTGACATATTGCTTATAGTTTTAAGAAAAACAGACCAAAACTCAAAAACTTGACACTGAGCAATGAACTGTTAAAATGAGGTCAAGGTCAAATAAATCCTGTGAAACTGACATTTACATCATAAAAATTTTCATACACAAAATATAGTAGACCTATTGCATATAGTATTAGAAAACTAAAAGCTTAACTTTGACAACTGAACCATCAATGAGGTCAAGGTCAGATGAATCATGCCAGGAAGACTTGTACAGCTTACAATGCTTCCACAGAACAAATATAGTTGACCTATTGCTTGTAGTAATGAGACATGGACTTTATGACCACCAAAACTTAACCTTGTTCACTGATCCATGAAATGAAGTCGAGGTTAAGTGAAAACTGTCTGACAGGCATGAGGATATACCAAACATAGTTATCCTTTTACTCATATAAGAGAAAAATTAACATTAAAACAATGCTTACTTTTTTTTCAAGTAGTCAATGAACCATGAAATGAGGTCAAGGACATTGGCTATGTGACAGACAGAAACTCGATAATATAAAGCATCTATATACAAAGTATGAACCATCCAAGTCTTCCACCTTCTAAAATATTGAGCTTTTAAGAAGTTAGAAAACGCTGCAGGATCACTATCCCTTTGCCGAGATTTCTGCGATAAAAGTTGCAAGCTCAACAAGTACACTCTTTCATCTAATATTGTTTACTGAAAAATATAAAATCATGTTTGTCAATCCAGTTCTGTGAAATATTTGTGGCTCTTTTCTCAGGAAATACAAATTAGTCTTTTGAAATTTGGAAACAAGCTTGATGTGAGCATGCAATGCCATGTGACACATTTACATATTCATTGCATTACAACCTTCTGTTCACTGAATAGAATATGTGTTCTTATATACACTTACACACAATTGCTAAGTTTGGCATTTTCAGTGCTTTTATAAAGATAAGAGCTTTTGAAATATGTGAGCATGCTTTACCTTGATATGCATTGTTAGACAAGGTTTTTAAATGAGGAATAACACATTAAGTATGCATTTTTAGATAATAGTTATAGTGTTTTATAATTGTATTGGTCTGTTGTCTTCTTTGCTATTTTTGCCAGTCTATCAGAAGATAATTCCTTTTATCAACATTAATGGTTAAAACCTGCTGCATTTGTTTGCACCTATCCTAAGTCAGGAACCTGATGTTCAGTAGTTGTTGTTGTTGATGGGGTATATAAGTGTTTCTCTTTTTTGTCTTTTATATAGAATAGACCGTTAGTTGAATGGTTTTACACACCTTTATAGCTTGCTGTTCGGTGTGAGCCTAGGCTCTGTATTGAAGACTGTACTTTGACCTATAATGCTCTTACAAATTTTGACTTGGATGGAGAGTTGTCTCATTGGCACTCATACCACATCTATTTATATCTAATAACTGACCTTTAATACACTTTTCTTTTGAGATGATTTGCCTACCTTCTTCGTTTCAAAGAGTTACCAAGAAGGAGTGTAGTGAAAAAATAACTATACAGATAGGTTTCTTATTAGGTATTAGCAAAGATGTGTTTTTCTCGGACCATGAAGAATAATGCCTTCAAAGAGATCAGAAAGAAGGTTCAGTTAATAAAACATCTGTCTGTTAACCAAATACTTATAAAAGAAGATGTGGTATGATTGCCAATGAGACAAATCTCCACAAGAGACCAAATGACACAGAAATTAACAACTATAGGTGACAGTATGTCCTTCAACAATGAGCAAAGCCCATTTGCATTGTCAGCTATCAAAGGCCCTTAAATGACAGATGTAAAAAAAAATTCAAACCAGAAAACTAACGGCCTTATTTATGTACAAAAAATGAATGAAAAAACAAATATATAACACATCAACAACTTGTACATTCTTACAATGGCCATGAAGAAATGTCATCCCATTTTCTCAGGAACTACATCAAAATCAAGCCTTTGTGGGCATATTTTATTGATATGTAATTTTGGATGGGATTTTTTGGGGGGATTTTCAGGTGCTACAGGTGTTGCTTTTCTGTACCTTAAAACTATACAGTATTGATGGACCAGGATCAAGCTTTCAATTTTTTTTTTAAACAGATGTCTTCCAACAGATACAACTAATTATTAACTGTTGAATAAAAAGTATCAGAGTTCTCTGATTATAACTTCTATAAATGCTATACTAGAGTTTTTAATTTGAACTGCAGTTAAAAGTTAAAAGTTATATTACAAACACTATGCCATAAGTCAAAGCAAACAAACATTATCAATTAACCCTTATTTAAAACTTTTAGAAAATTCAAGGGCATAACTCTTGAAAGGTTACCATGAATACCTAACTTGATACACATTACAGTGTTTGTAGAAATGTCAGATGGTTCCATCAAGAAACAATACACCTTATCGCTATTTGTCCACCATTACTGGACATCACAAAGGTTCACATAAAATGTTGAAGTCATAATACAAAATATCTGACGCCACAATGGAAAAGGGATTGTTGTATGAAGTCAATAGTTCAAGCGGGACAGATTCTCGGGTCAGCCGGGAATAGCGATAAGGTGTATTCCTACCATTTTTATTATTATTCTGGCACATTAACTCAGGCCATTTTCAAAATAAAAATAATATACAAATTTCATATCGGCTTGTATTGGCTATAATTGCTAACATCCACTTCATTTGTACTCTGGTGGAAAGTTGTCTCATTGGAAATCATACCACATCTTCTTATATAATATTGTACTAAGAATTTGTAAACAGTGAAATCAAGTATCAAAGAAAATATAATATTTTCTCCACCAGTTACAATTGATGCCCATGAAAAATAGAATTGAGTGTGTAAAGACAGTCATACAGAGTTAAAATTGACACAAACTGTTGATACAAATCACCAATAAGCATGTTGATACTGCATAACTGGATATTTTTGCAGAACAGAATTTTTGAGCTTTGGGTACCTAAAGTGTGCATTTTTCTTGCAATACTCATTTTTGTAATTTTTTACAAACATTACCAAAATAACAAAATGTACAAGCTTTTATTGGAATGCCACAATGGCCCATTACAAAGAATAAAGATAGTACAATCAATCAACCAGAAATTAAAGCTTAATGTCAGACTATAAATAAAATAAGATAATAAAAGACTTCATTTTACTACATAAAATGTCAAAACAGTTTTAAAATTTCAATATAGTGAAAAGTCTGTGATCACTTCAATAAATCTTAAGAAAATCACTTGATTTATATAATTAGAAATTCAAAGTAAGTTCTGCCATTCTGGACATAATAATGTACAGGTTTCAGTTTTTGTAATCTGCTGTTGACCATGAATTAATGTGAACATTTGATAACCACAAAAATGTCCAGTTATACCGTATTTATTGACCTAATGCTATTTGATTAATTTTAACAATATAAAAACACTGAGCAATGACATGTTATACAGCATATGCTACTTCCACACAATATAAAGAATGAAGTATGCCATAAAATATTTAATGATATCATACCACATTCACACAGATTACTGATAAACAAATGATTTAATTATGTTTTCAAATGATTGTTTATGAATATATAATAATTCGTCATCCTTTATGAACTAGTCACTTCCTGTTTAATTTGTTCTGGTTTTTCAGGACAAGATTGTCTAAATAATTGAACACTAAGTTTGTATAACTCTTGGTCAATTGGATGAGCTGGATAGGAATGAATATGGTCCATAGTCTGAAAAGTAAAAATCAATTATTAAAGATTATTAAACCAAAGAAAATTATCAACAATCTGAAAAAGTATAACTTAATCATTTTATAAGAAATAAAGGATATCAAATGTTGGAAAAAGAAAATGTTATCCATTAGAACGAACATTTGTGTAAAAGAACTTAACAGCCAGATTTCTTAGTAGAATGATAATTTTAATTATTTACAAACATATAATACAAATCTAAACAAGTTACCTTGTCAACTTTACACAGCTGACGTCTTATTTCAAGGTCTCGTCTTGCACATAAAGCTCGTCTAAATGGTCCTATATTGCGTAGTAAGTTCTTCCTTTGTTGGTTTTTACTTGTAATTGAGGAATGGAATACAGCAATATCACTTTTAAATCTAAATTTATTGTCTGGTTTCACATCTTCTGTCTTTTCTTCAGTTGTAGTAACATCTGAAAGAGACCAATTAATGTCAATGATTGTAGTATTTTAAACCTAGTTAATAATTTTAGGGTACCAGTATATATATGTCTAATATATATCTTCAAATGCAATGTTGTGTAAAAAAGTAAACCCCAAACTCATTATATATACAGATGAAAACTTCTGTCCACAGTTGGTTTAATAAAAGTTTGTGAAGGGTTACATGGAACCCTGTGTCTCTTGCTTACAGCTGTAAAAGTAAATTTCCATGTTGGCTTTAAAAATAGACAAAATATTTCTTCTCGAACCATTGAGTCTATCTACAACTGCCCTAGAACGAAGTTGACCTAAATCTTTTTGTCTGTCTATGACTTCCCTAGTACAAAGTGAACATATTTAATTTTTAATAATAGAAGAGCATAATCAAGTTTCTGTTTATAAATAAATAAAATGTGTTTGAAATTCTGAAATAAATCTTGATTTGCTTACCTGTGCTATCTTCCTGTTTAATGCATTCATTTTGTATTTTATTAAAGAGTTCTTCTCCAGCATACTGTTTGGACACACCTATCTGGGCAAAAACATTACTAGCTTTGAACCTGTTGAGAGCAGAACCTGTGACAGGAGGTTTAGGCCTCACATCTTGTTGTAAGCTTGCCCAGTCAATATCTAGGGCATCTATACCTGAAAAATATCATTACATGTATATCATAAATTGTTTCTGTGAATACTTGTTTTTGAACGGTGTACAACATTGTTAGTTTGTAAACAAAATATCTTAAAGGAAAAGATGAAGTATAAACTTCTAGCAAGAATTCTGTATAGTGTCATCCATTTTAAATTCTATATTTGTACTTGGTAAACCTGTATTATTATGGTAATTTTGAAGATATGTATAAATAAAAGGAAAAGGATATTTGGAGTACATGTATAAATCAATGATAAATCAACCTGACACCTAACACAAAAATAATATCAACAGGCTATAAACATGTCAAAAACAATAAGTAAGTCTCTTTACAATAAGTCAATCTCTTAGACTAATTGTAAATAAACAGAAACCACCAAAGATTTGCTATTAACACAGCCACAGCAGAGGTTTTAGATTTGGTATCAGTACATCAATGTGTTTAGAGTTTTAAAAAATTGGTACATTAAAGAATGTACAATCAGATATTCATATCAATGGATGATTTATATGCTACAATTGGTATATACTACTTTGCATTAAATGACCATGTTCAGGTTAATGATACTAAATTTAGGTTTCTACAGATAGGTTTGTGTTTGTATAGGCTACAGTGATAATCAAATAGTTAACAGGATGACTATGTAAATGTACAAGCTCAGTGGTTTAATCTGCAGATTTATGTATGTAAGGTTTTATGTCACTTTTTATACATTTAAACAATTTTATAACACTCATTTATATTAGCTGAAGGAACTGATTGTATATGTTTTGAAACCACTGATTCTTTGGAAGTAATTGACAAAACTATCACATACAGTTGATTCACTTAGATTGCTATACCCCGAGTATTCACATGATTGTAAAGTAAAATTGGATGACCCAAACCCCAACATCAAATTCACTGAGTCTTGACTCTAACTTACTATGCTTCTTATCATGATCTGCCTCAAACTCTTCATCACTGGAAATTGAGCTTAAAGATAAGTCATCTTCTGATTCTGAAATGACAAAACAAAGCAATTGATGTTAATTTTGTGGAAAGCCTTTAAAATGAAGGTACTACTATAGGTAAAACAGAAACATAACATTATCAATGATCAATTATATTAAGTTTATTAGAGACTGACCTAATCATGTAAACTTAACATTAACAATGATCAATTGTATTAAGTTTATTAGAGACTGACCTAATCATGTAAACTTAAAGGGAAAATTCGCGATTTTTTACTTATGGTTTAAATATGTTCATTATGACATAATAAATATATTCACAAAGTTTTATCGCTATGTGTGCAGTAATAAAGGAGAAATTCAATAATTAATGAAAAAATATTAACAACTTCCTGTAGGTCGTGACGTTTTCTCCTGGTTTTTGCATGCCGGGATTTAAAATACAATCATTAAAAGTCTTGGTTTTTAATCATATTTTAACGTAATCGTAAGCGCGCCGATGACTTGTGCTTTATCTAATAACCAGCCGATAATAAGAAGATAAAACGCACAGACGTGCAATTGTACACATTCATGAGATAGTTTTATTAGACAACACAAAAAGTTATAAATTTATTGTTAATTAATGCATTTTCGGACTGATAAGGTGAACAAATTAAAGTACAATAATCTGTAAAGACAATATGTTGGTGTACTCTTATTGACCTTTTACTGTCTCTGCTATGACTAGGTTAATTTATACGATGTGTGTATTCACGGTTCTGTGGCAATACTCGTAGATGGCTTAATTGTTGAAAGGTAAATTGTTATTTGCACTTCGGTATTTAACCACGCCTCTAGGGCACACCTTGCCAGGTGTGACTGTCTATTCGGATCAGTGGATTATAAAACAAGGGAGCATTTAATACACACATTTAAAATACATATTCAAGTTGGTGACAAACGAAAATAGATCGCCGTGGATTTATTTAATTATATTTGGTGATATTATTTATTTGAATTCAAATAAATTAATTTACTAAGAAATAAAAAAAATCTGTTAAAGACGGGAAACTTAATTCATGTTTCAGAATGAAATGATATACACGTCTTGTTCTTAATTTATGTCTCATAAAAAAGGGGAACTTAGAAATTAGAAATAGCTTTACCAAAAGCATTTTGATTGTCTTTATTAGGCAAAAAAGTTTACATGAACACTCACATTTAGACTTTTGGAACCCATGTATTAATTAATATCTGAAACTATCTGAAGATAACTCTACCGAAGCGGAATATAATATGTACGAATAAAGAAAAAATACTTTTTTTTTTTATCTTTCTTTTTTTTTTTTAAATCTTTGCACATTTATGATTAATCATTGTTATCTATTGTTCATTTAATTACTTAATTAGTACCTAAAATGTGTCTAACGCTTGACATTAAATCTCGGTGTGGTAGGAAACGATTATTACATATAGATTATATTATTTGGATGAGGATTTGAGCTAGCCTATAAAAACACATTAATTAGTTAACATACATTCGAGACCAAAGGATATTAACTTTGATAATTCAATTTACTTTTACTCACATATTTTTCTCTTATGATTTGTGCGTGCTTGTTTCTATAGGACAGTGTATATATGGTCCAAAAACTAATCATAAAATCATAACTAAAAATGTCTTGTTCGGAGAATGATAGTACTAACAGTGGTTCCAGTCCGTCAAGAGAGGCAGATTTTGATTTGAAACTTTAATACTCAATAGTTTTCCTAGAAAATATTCACATCCCTTGGGGAATATTAGTGTACGTCCAGTTGCATATATATTACAAGAATGTCGGAACAATTGTGATGATGACGAGTTTCTTCCTTTATTCGAGAACAATCTAATTGAAATATAAATCTGTGATTTTACTATGTTCATAACTTCGATAAACTAAAGCAAGTTATATATCGACCTATATTTAAATCAAATTGGTTCTCTTCTTCTCTTCTTCTTCTTTTTGGTATACAATAGTCCATCGAATTCGTTGATTACATACTGTTGGCATACATGGATTAGTCTATTTACAAAACCTTTACCCCAATTTACACAAAATGTATGTTTCTTTCTTATGTTCAATGTATACATGTATATATTTTAAATTGCGCTATAGTTCCGTAACTTTCTATCCAGGCGTATAAACGAATCGTCAAGTGCATACATTTTTTAAATCAATATTTCTGGTATGTTCAAATTTGACCTTTACTATTGACAACGAGCATATATTACATTATCCCAAATTAACCCTTGGAAAAAATATGTAAATAGATTTTTATTTCTTCAAATATTTTTTTTGGGGTATTATTTATATTTTTATAAATAATATTCTTTACACTAGAAATGTTATTTATAAACAAGCGTATGAGTTAAGTAATGACTAGTATATTATATCACTTTCGGACACGCAAGACAGAGATGTATATTATACACCTGATAGTTCAAAATGGAAAGTTATAAGTTATCGGCCGTGTACACTGATCAATACCTACAGAAGTGAAACGATGCATGAACTTGCAAGCCCGACAGGAAATCGCTTGAATACCTGGACGTGTCACCTCACACCCCTCACAATACCTTTGGGAGTAATAACTTTAGTCATGCTGGTGATCAGATGAGGGAAGATCCGAATTTATTTGAATAAAGTTTATTACTTTAAAGAATTATCATATGAACGAATTAGATTTTCGAAAACAATTTTCACGGAACACTTATTTAAGATTTGAACTTTTACTTTTTAACTAATTCCAATATTAACAGTTCAGAAATAACAGATTATGGTTATTTAAAAAAAATAAGAACATTTTCCGTATCAAGTTAGTTAGTCAGATAAAACAACCGTACGATTGACAAGATATCGACACGCAATTACGACTACATCGGTTACTGTAGTTTTGGTCCTTTGTGGTTTATAGACATATCGTGATTTTTAATCGTAGAAGATGACAAAATGGCGGTACGCAGAGAATTGATACTCAAAATTTAAAATCGATGGTGTTCTCTTATCTAGCGGAATAAAACTTTAATATCTATAAATTTGAGAATTTTTATACAGAATGGACATAATATCAATTTTTGATTTTTTTGCGAAGTTTCCCTTTAACATTATCAATGATCAATTATATTAAGTTTATTAAAGACTGACCTAATCATGTAAACTTAACATTATCAATGATCAATTGTATTAAGTTTATTAGAGACTGACCTAATCATGTAAACTTAACATTAACAATGATCAATTGTATTAAGTTTATTAGAGACTGACCTAATCATGTAAACTTAACATTAACAATGATCAATTGTATTAAGTTTATTAGAGACTGACCTAATCATGTAAACTTAACATTAACAATGATCAATTGTATTAAGTTTATTAGAGACTGACCTAATCATGTAAACTTAACATTATCAATGATCAATTGTATTAAGTTTATTAGAGACTGACCTAATCATGTAAACTTAATGATGACCAAAGTAAAATCACTCATTATTTATTCCTGACTTCCCTGAAAATTTACATTTTTCTAATTATCTTCAATCACTTTCAAATTGTCTGTATTTGTAGAGGAGCTTTATTTGATGACTAAGAAACCATACTTTCCATCCAAGGAAGGAACTCTTCATATAAGTAAGCCAGACATAGAAGCAATTTTTTAGGAGAATGTGAATGCTTAAATCAAAAAGCTGCAACTCAATATATGTTCCTTAAATATTATATCAAATGATGTCCAGAAAATCCTAGATTTACTATTAAGCCCTTTTGTTAAGAGGACATGTTTTATAAGGTACATATCCAATGCTATTACCATCTTTATTATTAACATCCCCAAAGGTTGTGCCTTACCTGCACCAGATTCTTCTTTAACCTCAGGTTTTATTTCTTCTGATTTTACATCTATCTTACTGCTGCTTGGTTCTTCTCTACCTTGGCCTCTGGTGTCAGATTCAGATCTAGGCCTACAAATGACATTTACATTTAATATGGCTATCAAATTTTAGTCCACAATTTATCTTTAAATTCAGAACACTAACTGTTGCCACTGACATATTGCTACAGAAATAAAATGTACTGATGTTGATATAACAACATACTAAATATCATTGACTTACCATAAGTACATCAATCAAAATTATAATTTCTTCTTTTTATTATTCTTATTATTGTTAATCAATCTTTCCAAATAAACACAATGAATACATTGAATTCATTTCACTATAAAATGTTCTGTTGGAAAATTACAAATAGAAGTAGTAATTTTTTTTTAATTTTTTTCAGCATCCAAGGAAGTTGGCAGTCAATAGAAGTGCAAAACAGGTTTAGGATGTTGATATGTGATATATACAAATCTAAATAATTTACAACTCATTTTTTGTTGTTGTTTTTTTATGGGATGAACATGTTTAAAAAAAAACATCAGTACTTTGAATAAAACAAAGCAAGAACAAGAAAGCTTAGGAATAATTCTTACTCAAATTAACTGATTTGCTACAAAGGTTTATAAGATTTCTTAAATTAATTAACTATATTAGCAAATCAACAGACATGCTATTCAATAATAGCTGGTGCACTGTTTCAGTATGTGTGCAATCAATCTGTTTCTGAGATCTAGGTTGACAATGGAGGGAGGATTTCATTACATAAAATAGTTACCATCTTTTGTAAATTTTGCTGAAAAAAGGAAAAATTTTAGTCTGGAAAATAGGTGAAAATTCCATAATGACAGGTACAGCTTCATTATAGGTGCATCTTTCTCTGAAGTTTTTTTAAGGTTCTGCATTGGAAATTGATGAATTGATTACATATAATATGATACCTCTTTCCCTGCCATACAGCCAAACATCAGACTATAAACTAGCTTTCCTCAACCAGTTCCATCTTTATATTGATAATTACATTTATAATTAAATTCTATTTAAGTATTTAAAGCTGCACCACAATTAACTTAAATCTTTATATTTGCATATTGATAATATATATTCATATATTTAGTTCTCATAACTAAGAGTTGACCAGTGAGCTCAACATTTATTATTGAAGAAGGCAATCTATTGTTAACAAAATTACATTATAAAATACCTGGTTTGTTCTCTCTCTCTATCCCTGTCTCTTCCTCTGTCACGGTCTCTGCCTCTTTCACTATCTCCTCTACTTCTTCTCTCCCTCTCTCCACTTCTCTGTGGACTTCTTGACCTTGACCTTCTGTCTCTGTATCTGCTGCTATCTGACCTTCTGACTTTGCTGTCATGATGACTGTGTCTGCTACCATAACTACTGCGGCTCCTACTCCTTCTACGTCTACCTCCCTCACGTAAAACATGTTCAGGAATAGCAGATCCAGTCTATAATTTACACAATTATAATATTATATCAAAGTTCTTTTATTCAAGATATGGTAAACTAGAGAAATTTAGACATTCTACATTTTCTAATAAATTGTGGCATATTGGTAGCTAAAATAGAATTATTTGAATACATATAGTTTATGAATACCTTGTTTTCATTGAAACCTTTTTAAAAATAAATGATCAATTTGGCTGAAACCTCTGATGTTTTACATTACAAATCATTTACTGCTCTAATTTAGTTGAAACATTGACAATTTGTAACATTGAACAATATTTTTTTTCAAAAGTTATAACCTATTGATGTCTATCAACTATAAATTAAAGCATCAATGAGGGGGGATAGGAGGGGTCTTGATCCCGAAATCCCGGACTTGAAAAAACGAAATCCCGAGGTCCCGAATTTAAATAAAGCAAATCCCGACATCCCGAAATCCGAAAAAAAGGATTCCCGGATCCCGAAAGGGTCAATCCCGAAATCCCGAGCTTAAAAACACCCGATCCCGGAGTCCCGATAAAGGTCCTATCCCCCCTCATCAATGGCCACCAGTTGAAAGTTAATGAATTAAAACTAAAAAGTTAACAAACCTGCTGGGGTTCCCCCTGTTTAAGGATAACATCTGCAGAATCATCTGAAAAACTACTATATCTTCCCCCTTCTTCATCAACACTTCCTCTCAACTTTCTTACTGTAAAACAATTATATACACAATAAGATATATGACAAAATAATACTGTTAAATTATTGTAACAATGCGTGGGTACAATTCTTTAAATGTTGTTGGTGCAGAAAACAGAGTTCATGCAACAGGCATAAAACTGACAGAATGCAAGCTTTTGTTAGTCATACATAGTGTTTCGTCCTCCTTCATTTTTAAAATTGTAATAATATTATGCTTGGAATCTTGAAAATCCGAAAATTTTAATAAAATATAAATATGTTGTATAAGTCCATCATACACAGTCATTGTCCTTTTTGTAAACCATTGGCAAGCAAACTCGGCTTAGGTTAAAAAATAGGATTCTGATGAAGAATATTATAGATAACAAGAATGTGTCCCCAGTACACGGATGCCCCATCCGCACTATCATTTTCTATGTACAGTGGACCGTGAAAATGGGGTTAAATCTCTAATTTGGAATTAAAGTTAGAAAGATCATATCATACAGAACATATGTACTAAGTTTCAAGTTGATTAGACTTCAACTTCATCAAAAACTACCTCGACCAAAAACTTTAACCTGAAGCGGGACAGACGGACGAACGAACGGACGGACGAACGAACAGACGGACGAACGGACGGACGAACGGACGCACAGACCAGAAAACATAATGCCCATAAATGGGGCATAATATAGATAACAAGAATGTGTCCCCAGTACACGGATGCCCCATCCGCACTATCATTTTCTATGTTCAGTGGACCGTGAAAATGGGGTTAAATCTCTAATTTGGAATTAAAATTAGAAAGATCATATCATACAGAACATATGTACTAAGTTTCAAGTTGATTAGACTTCAACTTCATCAAAAACTACCTCGACCAAAAACTTTAACCTGAAGCGGGACAGACGGACGGACGAACGAACGGACGGACGAACGGACGGATGGACGAACGGACGGACGAACGGACGCACAGACCAGAAAACATAATGCCCATAAATGGGGCATAAAAAGAGAAACCAGTGTCTTATAACCAACTGCCTAATGTTGCAACAAAACAACCATTACTACCCTTTTAGTCAGTAAGAAAAAAAAGTCACAAAATAGGACAGGGTTAACATGCTGTTTGAAACTTATTGTATAATCTTTATTCCACAACTTCATAAATAGTGACTGAAAAATAAAAAAGAAGCTTCTGTTGTAAAAAGAAAAAATAGAAAATTCACAAACAGGCTCCTGACTGTTATATAATACAAATAAATGCTGAATCCTGAATGTGTCCATAGGATACAGATGGACACAGATGATGCCCCTGCTTGCAAATAATGTTATAAAGGGGCATAACTCAAGAACAGCAAAAATGATGCAGCCCAAATTCAAACTTGATCTGTGTTTTATGGTTATTGTGTATAAGTTTTATTACAATTGGTTACAGCAAAGTAAGTAAAAGAACCTTAACTAATTTTGAAATGTACGTATGTATGTACACATGGACAAAGATAAAACTTGATGCCCCTCTATCAAGCCAGAATAGGTCCACCATTATCTGATACAGACATATATACCTGGCCACGTCCACTTGTATTTTGTCCATCTGATGAGTTAAGCCTTTTTCAACTGATTTTTATAGTTCGTTCTAATGTTGTACTGTTATACCACTGTTCCAGGTTAGGGGGAGGGTTGGGATCCCACTAACATGTTTAACCAACCCACACTATGTACGTATGTGCCTGTCCCATGTATGGGCTTTGCTCATTGTTGAAGGCCTTACAGTGATTTATAGTTGTTAATTTCTGTGTCATTTTGGTCTCTTGTGGAGAGTTGTCTCATTGGCAATCATACCACATCTTCTCTTTTTATATATATACAGATTGAGAATATTAGATAATTACTACAAATTCCAGAGAAATCTATGTATTCCTTGGTATTAATACTTACCCCTATCTCTCTCCTCAGTCCTCCTCCTCTTGTATTCCTCCTCTCCTGCAGGGGATCGGGATCTTTTCTTTTTCTTCTGTTCTTTTATCTCTTCTACTGGAACAGGTGGGACAGGCTAAAAAAGAGTGCTAAAATACTTTAAAACTTGAAATACACATTCAGCTTGAGTAATGATGATTAAACTAAATGTGAAAAAGAATAGTCTCATCAGAAAGTTGATGATTAAGATTTTTTTTCTAATTCAAAACTGAAAATAATTCATAACTGAAAATAATTCATAACTGAAAATTTAAAACAAAAACAATATGAAACCTACAAGAACTTAAATAAAATCTCTGAAGCAGGTATTTACACCAATATACAGAAGTCATCAACTTGATAACCACGTATTAAAAAATAAAGCAAAGTCTGCTACGCCTCATGGTGTACTGGGGTACTTCAGGGTGTTAAAATATCCATATCTACGGATATGAACGTAGGTAACGAATTTATCCCCAGTCTTAGTCCGAATCGTGCAAGTTTTATGGAAATTTGGGTACAAAGTGTAACGTGAAAACAACGTTTTTTTCATTATCTATAAAAGTTTTATTGAAATTTGGAAATTTTACATATTTTTTACGGGGTGTAGGGTACTACCTTTGGTAGAACCCTACAGGTAGTCAAATATAAGACGTTTTTAATAAGGAGACAGAAAAACTGGATTGAGTCAAATTTGGCGCTCAATGTTGTGAGAGTTACGTCATAGATGGTGTGCGTCAACGTGGGCCATCTGCATAGCTAGGTCAGTAGTCCCATTCCTTGAAAATGTGGCAGTCAAATGATGCATTTAATGAAATGAGTGTAAATGATCGGCATAATATGACAAAATTGTTAATAAATTAAATATTTAATTACAAACATCATGGATAATCTACAGCATTCAATATTTCACAAGGAGCAATCATGGAACTAAGGAAAACTTGTGTGAAGTTTCCCGGGATAATGGTTAGCAACTTTCAGGGATATGGGTTAGCAACACTCAGGGGCTATGGGTTTTGTAACAACGTGCATTAGCCAATCAATATCCTAGAAATATACTAAGCCGGGGATAATTTTTTTTGTGCACAATGAAACATAATTTTCATAGGTCTTGGTATTTATATTTACCTAAAGTTAATTGAACATTTGATCTGTTGAAGATTGTAGTTGTTGGCAATGTATTTTGTCCAACAATCATTACAAAATGAGGATATTTTGTGTTAACTTTCCATGAATGTGCATCGGGTATCATGAATACGTGAAAAGTTAAAAGAAAACAGTTACCTATGCTAAATATTGGAATTAGCTCACACAGGCCTTTTAATTTATGACAAGAGATCTACCAAACAAAACACTCAATGTCATTATTGAATGGCCTTGTTGATCAACAATTTGACATTAAGTAATACATACACTAGTTTCCTTCTGTTTCCTTTCTGGTCTCCTTTCAGAACCATGTGACTTTTCACTCATAGTATCTTTGTCTAATTCCACACTCCTAGATTTTGACTTTTCACTTTTGACCTCTGGTTCTTCTTTGACCTTGACCCTTTCAATAGTACCTACACTATGTCTACTCTTAACTGATACAGCAGGAGAAGAATCTCTGGCTCGTTTAGACGTTGGCGAAGGAGATAATGATTTACTCCTATCTTCACTTAAGATTCTTTTCCTAAAATTAAAATAAAATAAATTACACATAGTTCTTACAACATAATTTATTTCCACTAAAATATAATAAAATAAATGTCTGCCATAAATGGCAAATATGATACCAATTTTTGAATTCTAAAAATTTGACAAAAAGAGAAAAAGTCAAAAGAATATTATTAACATTCAATTAAAATCATAAGAAAAATTATAGTTGTAATCTCAAAAGCTAGTTTATTATTTTCATCAGAAGGAGAGGTTGATAATATAAATTATGTACTCATTTTCCTGCCCATCCAACATCACAATACAAAAAGCTGGTTATTAATTTTGTTGAACTGTCCAAAAAAGCTATTTTCCTTAATATAAAATTTCACCTGGTTTCTTTTTTCTCTTCAATTTCTACTGGCTCTTCTGGTTCTTTTTTAATTTCTTCTTCTTTAATAATTGGTTCCTTTTTAATTTCAGATTTTATTTTTTCTTTGGCCAGCTTATCCTCAAGTTTCTTTTGTTTTGCTTTCAATTTTTCTTCTTTTCTTGCTTTCTTTTCAGCTTTTGTTCTCTTCTTTTTCTCTTTATCATTTTTCTTTACATCCCCCTTTTCTTTTTCCTTTTTACCATCTTTGTCCTCTGTTTCTTTCACTTTTTCAACCTTTTCTTTCTCTTTGATATCTGTTACCTTTTCTGGGATTTCTTTCTTTTCTTTTTCTTTTTCTATAGATTCTTTTCTATCTTGGCGATTAAAATCTCTAGTTTCAGATATTTTCCTGTCCTTTCTTGGACCATCTTTGTCTAAATCCCTGCCACGATCAGCAGAAAATTCACGCTTTTTAAAAGACTCTTGTTCTCTACGATCTGGTTTGTCCATACTTCCCTCCCTTGGATCAGGTCTGTGGATATCAGCAAACCTATCTCTTTGGTCTCTAGATTGATCACGGTTGTCATTTCTTCTGTTTGATCGATCATACCTACAACAAACAGTTATGATATCTTTTTATAGAATGAATCATTACTTTAAATCTATAGTTGTGCTTTTTGATTAAATGATTGATTGTTGGCGGTTGAATGTCAGCTACCAGTGCCTCTGCTGCACCAAAAAATAATTCCTATCAAAACATTAGCATAAAAATTCATTGATAAAAAGGAGTTATTAAACTTTTTCATAATTTCAAATGAGCACTTTTTGACATCTGATGTGTACAACAAAATCCTTTTATTTTATCTCATAATATAGCAAAATAGAAGGTGCCCCTTTCCATTGGAAGAAATAAACAAATCAAGACTGAACATTTTTAGTAGTCTCATTTACAATCCCCAAAACCAAAGCATTTAAATAACTTGTATTTGTTAAGTTACAATTTGTCTAGACACATAACAAAGACGGATGGAGCATGCAATGAAGGGTGACCACACCATATATACCATACTAGTATCACATCCATATTTTACTGCATGCCAAATTGAAAGCAACAAATATCCAGCCTTTACAGCTTACCTATTTGAGTGTGTACTTCCTTTTCAGGTGATACAAACTCTTCATACAGGTGTAGTAGTTAACAATGTGTAATCTCTTCAATTACCTCAATGGCTTTTATTAAAAACAACTTTTTTTCTCTTTCCAAAATAGTACGCAAAGATATTATTGATTTCATGGTTTAACTTACAAAAACTGTACTTCATTGGTTTTTTTCTTGTACACACTCAAATATATATGCTGTGACCTATTCATTACTAAACATTCCATAGGACACTTTTTGACAATGAACAGAATGATTTAATTTGGGAAATATACATAATATCGTGCTTACCACCAGCCATAACTGTCAATAATAAACAGAAAACAAACTGACAATTTCCTACAAATATTATTGGGTTGATATTCTTCAGTCTTTTCTTACTGATAGATATATGTTTTACATATAGTTCTCATGCAATTACAGTGAAAACAGATACACTTCAAGACTTGTTAATATTAGGGTAAAAATCAATTCAATATTAGACTGTCAGAATACAATCATGCAATATGTAAAATAAAGTGATTCACATGAGAAAATCCTGTATAAATTTTATTTTGTTATTTGATTGAATGATTTGGTGCATATTAAGAAATCAGAAATGGTTCTTCTCATACTGTCTGTTTATGGCCAAAATTTACCACAAATTTACAAAGAAATGCCCAATAGATCATGGTAAAAAGATAATTTTAAGTAGGCTTTCCTTCAATGAATCACACTTTGCATGATATTTAGGATGGTTCTTATAAAAAATATAAAACTTGTTTGATAATTGCAATATATGTATTCAAACATATTATTGTAAATATATGTGTTTGGGAGTTGGTTTTTTTTTACTGTACCATTCTTGGAAAGTAAACTGTTAAAGATTTATCAAACACAGAATACAAATCAGTACTATGTCAATAAAACCTTACAAAATACCTTTAAAGCAGAAGAATTGTTATCACTAACCATAATAAGTTACAAATATGGTAGAATATCTAACAATCTAAATAAAGTTGTCAATCGTCTTTGCAGACACTAACTTCACTGTACTTAAACAAGTTTTGAGAACTTTAATGAAGTTAAATAAAAAGTAAGATTCTATAAAGTTGAAAATAACATGACTATTAGTAGAAACAGATGGTTAAATATAGAATCAAGCCAAAGCATAGTCTAACAAGGAAGTTAAATATGTGACAGCTACCTATCAACACTTCTATCATCAGGTCTGTCATTCCTTCTGTCAACCTCTCGTGAGAAGTCTCTGTGGCCCTCACGTCTGTCTCCCCAGTCAGGTCTATCAGGCACATAAAATTCTTCTCCCCCTCTCTCCCACTCCCCCCGTCTACTTGGTCTCTCTGGGGGAGGTAATGGTGGTGGCGCATCAAATCTTCCACCTACAAAACAAATATCTAATGAACCAATGATCATTTAGTATAAAGTTTAGAACGTATTGCAATATTTAAGCATAATAAACAAAATTGCACATTTGAATTTATTAAGATAACAAGAATGTGTCCATATTACACAGATGCCCAAATCGCACTATCATTTTCCATGTTCTGTGGATTGTGAAATTGGGGTCAGAACTCTTAATTGGCATTAAAATTAAAAAGATCATATCAAAAGGAACATGTGTACTAAGTTTCAAGTTGATAGGACTTCACTTTCATCAAATCTACCTTGACCAAAAACTTTAATCTTAAGCAGGACAGATGGACTGACGAATGCACACACAGACTAGAAAACATAATTCCCATAAATGGGGCATAAAAACAAAGAAAAGAAGTGAACCATTCTGCAACTCTACAATATTGTTTAAATGAATATCAAAATCTCTTTAAAATAAGTCCCAGTGTAGTATTACTTTTAATTCAATCTCTAAAATCATTTTAATTTATGTAATTTTGGGGCCCTTTATGTAGCTTGTTGTTCAGTGTGAGCCAAGGCTGCATGTTGAAGACCGTACTTTGACCTATAGTGGTTTACTTTTATAAATTGTTATTTGGATCGAGAGTTGTCTCATTGGCACTCATACCACATCTTCCTATATCTATATACAATCAAATGTCAAAACAAATAGAATATATTTGTCCTTTTTTGGGTAGATGGATGTCACCCTGGTTAACATGTTTAATACTGCCACC
Organism: Mytilus galloprovincialis; assembly: GCF_965363235.1. Lineage (NCBI taxonomy): Eukaryota > Metazoa > Mollusca > Bivalvia > Mytilida > Mytilidae > Mytilus > Mytilus galloprovincialis. The sequence goes on from NC_134840.1 coordinate 15,352,627, forward strand.
ATCTGCAAGAGCTGTTATTTTAGTGGTTGTTGTTTGTTGATGTATATCATACTTGTTTTTTGTTTCTTGGTTCCTATGTTGATCAGGCTGTTAGTTTTCTTATTTGAATTGTTTTACATATGTCATTTTAAAGGCCATTAATACCTTGCCTTGCAGTGTAGGTTTTACTTATTGTCTTAGACTGTACGTTAACCTCTAGTTGTTAACCTTGTGTGTCATTTGGTCTCTGGTAGAGAGTTGTCTTATACACCTCAGTGTTCTAGGATTCCCATTACCCGTTACCCGGGGTAAGTGGATTAGGACAACGGGTAAGTCATTTTTTAGCCTTTGTCACCCGGTGGTAAGTCAATTTTCAAGTTCGGGGAAGCCGAAAAACTCTTGAAATTTCCCGGTCCTCTTCAATTTTCCCATATCTGCTTTTTATTTTTATTAAATCACGAGAAAAAACTTTGATAAAAGATCGAAGATTTTGTCGATGTCTATCGGCGCTTTTATTCAAGCACTCGTTTACTAGGTGTAATCAAGCGCAAAAGAGACCACATTCTTCTCCTATCATTCTAAAAGTCGGTCACGGTGTCGGTAAAATCGGAAAATCCGGATTGATAACTGGTGCTTAAATCGGGACATAAACGATTTTTTTTCTTGTCATCGGAGGAAAATAAACTTACAGTTGCATTTATTATAGCTCTTAATAAATGACATAGTAATAACTATAACATATTTGTCAAATTTAGTAAGAAATCGTTTTTTTTTAAATTTTGTACAAAATTCAATCGTATCCGAATCCAGCTTTGTTCAGACAAACTTCACAACATATAACTTAAAGCATGTCATAAAAGTTTTTTGAGCGGCCCCCAGACCCCCGGCCATAAGGGCGAGCGGACGGCATTGGTTGGCGGATTTAACTTTTAGATGTGGGTAAGTAATTTTTTTATTGATCTTACCCGTGGTAAGTCAAGGTGCCAAAAAAATCCTAGAACACTGCACCTTATTGTTATTTGTCCGCCATTACTGGACATCACAAAAGCTCCCATAAAATTTTGACGTCATAATACAAAATATCTGACGCCACAATGGAAAAGTGATTGTTGTATGACATCAATACTTCAAGTGATACAGATTCTCGGGCCGAACAGGACAATTTATTGAGTCAATTTCCAAATAGCAATATGGTGTATTGGCAATCATACCATCTTTTCTTATTTTTACATTAGCTACAAACAAACCTCTGTGTCCACCTCTATATCTCTCTCCTTTGTTGTAACCTCCTCTATTATAAGGTTCTGCAGGAGGGGGAGGATGACCTGAAATAGAAACATTCAGTGATTCATTTGAATTCAGTTTGCAGCGGGAGATATCTTAAAGGTACTGTGTATACTTAGTTTCTTATATACTTTTTTTAAGGTTTTATTTGTATTTATAATTATACCAATATGTTTTTTTTTTTAATTGATTATATATACCTGAAAATGCATCAATATTTTCCAAATTCTAAAATAATTTTATGACAAATAATTATCACTAGAAAAATTCAAAATACTTTTATGACAAATAATTTTCACTATCATTCAAATAAAAAAAGCACTTTGTGTAAAGGGAAGGGTTTCCCCTGGGTCAATTATTTTTTTTTCGCCACCTCTTTCGCCAAAACAATATATTTTTGCCACTTTATTATTTTTTTCGCCAAGTAACATATATATATTTTTCGTTTAAAATTTTCCTTTTTTTTCCACCCCTCCCCCCCTAAATAAGATGAGTTTGCTCCATTGTTGTCTATGATTCTTCTCTCAAACTTATCTTAGAGTTTACATTGTAATGAATAAACACTCAACATTTACTTTTAAAAAGAAGAACTTTATTTTTAACTTAAAAGGGGGAAAATTATTATATTTTGAACAACTTTAAAAGAAGAGGGCCACTTACTTTTAAAAATGAAGAAGATATAAGTCCCGGAATATAACAAAATTCTTGGACATGTTTTAACCATATAATACCAGAAAGATGTATAGTTCTTTGGGAAAGTTTCTTCAAAATTATTATATGTGCCCTTTTGTACTAAGAAGTGTTTTTACAACAAAACAAAAGTTTTTATTACTAGAAATTGATCCCTCATTTAAGGTGTAGTCATTACGAGGAAGGGTTACTCTCATTTAAGGGGTTGTTCCCAGATCTTGCCAAACTTTTGAATAGAATTCTTCATAACAACAGTTTTCTTTTCTAGACCATTGTAAATGAAAAAGTTGAGAGGTAAAACTATGCTTGAAACTCGTGTGTCACAGTTTTCTTTTCTGGACTATCATTAAAAGAAGGAGAGGAGACGTCTAAATTTTGCTTCAAACAACTGCGTCGCAAAGTGGTTAATAAATCCTTTATGTGACATGTGACGGACGCCATTTAACCATATCATTTTGTCAAACAATACAATCAACACCTTTATTAATTAGTCCTTTGTTGTCGATAGCTATAAAATGCAATCAGCTGATTATTGATTTTCTGTCAAAATAATGAGTTCAAGGTGAATTCCGAGTATTGTCCGTTCAGGTAAAGTCTGAGAAACCCGAAAATAGTAAAAAACAAGATGGTTGAAAATAAATCGTAATATATTTTCGCCAATGACAAATTTTAATCGCCACAATTATTATTTTTTAGCAAATGGCGAAAATGGCGACTGCCAGCGGAAACCCTGGTTAAGAGATTTCAAATAAAGAGTACAAATAACAAACAAATCAGTGTTCTCCCCAAAAATTTTGGATAGCATCACATTTGGCGTAAAAAAATAAATTGTATTTTTTTTAATGTAATTTGTCGCGTTGTAGCAGAGACATATAATACAAGAGATTGGCAACTCGGCGAAATCCCGTAAAAACAAACGGCCAGTTATTATATGTATTATCTGTCTCTGGTTGTGGCAATGCTCTATTTCCTTTATGTTATATATGTTATTGTTTATAACAAAATGTATTACATTAATTTTGTATATTGTTTGTATGCTATCTATAGGCCCTTATTTGGTGAATAAAATATTCTCTTCAACCCTATTCTTTGTGTCTATATTGTTGAATTCATAACTGAGAATACAATAAAATTATAACCATGATAACTGTATTTTCTGTTTATGTTTTCTGAATTCATTTATAGTACCAGAATTATTTTTTTCCTCTTGGGCCAAATAAAAATATATGTGTGGTTCCAGTTACCCACCTACCCAGCTAAATGAATGAATGGTTTATTATAGTGCAACCTGTATAGATACAATTGCACTAAATATGTAGGAAAAAACACTGGTTCTTATAAAAAAAAACAAGAGGCTCTCAAGAGCCTGAATCGCTCACCTTAATTCTTTTTGGTTAAATCTCTCATCAATGATTATTTTGGCTTTTCAATTTATTTAAATGTTTTTTGGATCGTCCTATTTTCTTCAATAGCCAAAAAAAATAATCATTTTCTCCTATGTTCTATTTTAGCCATAGGAGCTATGTTTCTTGACATACAAGGAAATAAAATATAAAATTTATACTAGATACTCTGAAACTCATTTAGCCTAAGTTTGGCTGAAATTGATATAGCAGTTTCAAAGGAGAAGATTTTTTAAAGTAAGTCAACATGATGAACAAATTGTGAAAAAAGTCTTTAAAGGGCAATAACTTCTTAAGGGGTCAATTGACAATTTTGGTCAAATTGACTTAATTGAAGATCTTACTTTGCTGAACATTATTGCTGTTTACAGTTTATTTCTATCTATAATTATATTCAAGATAATAAACAAAAACAGCAAAATTTCCTTAAAATTATCAATTCAGGGGCAGCAACCCAACAACAGGTTGTCTGATTCATCTGAAAATTTCAGGGCAGATAGATCTTGACCTGATAAACAATATTACCCAACAGTGTTCCAGCTAGGTTTTAAAAAGGGCAGGGTGCCAATCCTGAAAAAGGGCATTTAACGCGCATTATCATAATATGAAAAGGGCATATTTTAATAAAAGATGTTAATCAAACATTTGTGTTTATTCGTTGAATCACAGGTTATACAAGAACAACATCTTTAGCCCATATAGAACTCTATCTTTTTACTTTTTAGGCTGAAAAACTTGTCAAGCAGCTTGTCACACAAGTTTTTTTATCATTGCTTAGCACAGTTGAACTTATATATATTCAGTATGTTTTGAAAGGAGATCTGTTTCATACTGTTTCTATGGTCTACCACATTTTACCAGTTTCACCTTTCTACCCCTGCTGTGCTTGATGGCAATACAGCACAAAACAGCTGTGCTCAGTAAATTCACAATTTTAGGATATAAAGCAACAGTGAAAAATAGTATCAAAAATAAAGAATACAGAAAAAGATGACCAAGGCACCCTACCAACACTGCTACTAAGACCCTCTTTAACTTTTCCCATAACTCAAAATAAATACCTCAACATATATATTCTTAAGCAAGAAGTATGGAGACACATTTTAGAATATGTAAATGGGTTACTCAATGCTAGGAAAAAAATCAGATTGAGTTATCTTTCTTTATTCGGGTGTGCTCCTTCTTTGGAGGATTATAAACAGTACGTAAATATGATGTAAATATGATCACAATATGGCGGCCGATTTTGTTATTTTCGTATCAAAAATGAAGGCAGTCAATGACAAATACTTCTGAATTTTCTGTTTATTTTACAGAAAACAAGTAAAACAATGTCTTCAACGAGTTTATAATGGTTTTCCAACTTTCTGTCATTACGTTTCTTCCATGAAACTACGGTAAACATCGCAAATTGTGCCCAAGTTGTTGTATGCACATTTCTTCAAAGATAATTGCCGACTGACCGATTCTATTTGAACGAATTAATGTTGATGATCATTAATGACCCATCCGTTAAACGGATTACCTATAACAACAGATTATGACACCAGTTGTAACCATTGATTAGCTTGGGGTGGTAAACAAAGTCATAATCTTTTCCCCAGGTAAAATTTAGTAATTAGCGTATCATATCAATACGCAAATTAATATGCAATCGATCTTCAAAAAAGGCAGGGCGCCCTGGAAACTGTAAAAAGGGCACAGGGAGCCACTCAGAAAAGGGCGGGCGCCGCGCCCTCTGAAAACAGCCTAGCTGGAACACTGCCCAAGGTCAGATTTGCTCTAAATGCTTTGGTTTTTGAGTTATAAGCCAAAAACTGCATTTGACCCCTATGTTCTATTTTTAGCAATGGCGACCATGTTTGTTGATAGATCATAACTTCGGATACAATTTACAAACTAGATACCCTAAGGAACATTCAGTTAAAGTTTGGAAGTATTTGGCCCAGTAGTTTCAGAGGAGAAGATTTTTGTAAAAGATTACTAAGATTTACGAAAAATGGTTAAAAATTGACTATAAAGGGCAATAACTCCTAAAGGGGTCAACTGACCATTTCCGTCATGTTGACTTATTTGTAAATCTTACTTTGCTGAACATTATTGCTGTTTACAGTTTATCTCTATCTATAATAATATTCAAGATAATAACCAAAAACAGCAAAATTTCTTTAAAATTACCAATTCAGGGGCAGTAACCCAACAACAGGTTGTCTGATTCATCTGAAAATTTCAGGGCAGATAGATCTTGACCTGATAAACAATATTATCTCATGTCAGATTTGCTCTAAATGCTTTGGTTTTTGAGTTATAAGCCAAAAACTGCATTTGACCCCTATGTTCTATTTTTAGCAATGGTGACCATGTTTGTTGATAGATCACAACTTCGGATACAATTTACAAACTAGATACTCTAAGGAACATTCAGTTAAAGTTTGGAAGTATTTGGCCCAGTAGTCTCAGAGGAGAAGATTTTTGTAAAAGATTACTAAGATTTACGAAAAATGGTTAAAAATTGAGTATAAAGGGCAATAACTCCTAAAGGGGTCAACTGACCATTTCCGTCATGTTGACTTATTTGTAAATCTTACTTTGCTGAACATTATTCCTGTTTACAGTTTATCTCTATCTATAATAATATTCAAGATAATAACCAAAAACAGCAAAATTTCCTTAAAATTACCAATTCAGGGGCAGCAACCCAACAACAGGTTGTCTGATTCATCTGAAAATTTCAGGGCAGATAGATCTTGACCTGATAAACAATGTTATCCCATGTCAGATTTGCTCTAAATGCTTTGGTTTTTGAGTTATAAGCCAAAAACTGCATTTGACCCCTATGTTCTATTTTTAGCAATGGCGACCATGTTTGTTGATAGATCATAACTTCGGATACAATTTACAAACTAGATACCCTAAGGAACATTCAATTAAAGTTTGGAAGTATTTGGCCCAGTAGTTTCAGAGGAGAAGATTTTTGTAAAAGATTACTAAGATTTACGAAAAATGGTTAAAAATTGACTATAAAGGGCAATAACTCCTAAAGGGGTCAACTGACCATTTCTGTCATGTTGACTTATTTGTAAATCTTACTTTGCTGAACATTATTCTTGTTTACAGTTTATCTCTATCTATAATAATATTCAAGATAATAACCAAAAACAGCAAAATTTCCTTAAAATTACCAATTCAGGGGCAGCAACCCAACAACAGTTTGTCTGATTCATCTGAAAATTTCAGGGCAGATAGATCTTGACCTGATAAACAATATTACCCAAGTCAGATTTGCTCTAAATGCTTTGATTTTTGAGTTATAAGCCAAAAACTGCATTTGACCCCTATGTTCTATTTTTAGCAATGGCGACCATGTTTGTTGATAGATCAAAACTTCGGATACAATTTATAAATTAGATACCCTAAGGAACATTCAGTTAAAGTTTGAAAGTATTTGGCCCAGTAGTTTCAGAGGAGAAGATTCTTGAAATAGTTTACGACGACAGACGACGACAGACGACGGACGACGACGGACGCCAAGTGATGGCATAAGCTCACTTGTCCCTTCGGGACAGGTAGGTGAGCTAAAAAAGGGAAGAGAAAGTATCATATATAGCAATACAAATTAAAATTAACAAACAGTTTTTCTTTAACATGTCTATGAAATATATTGGTTCATGGTACTCAATGAATTAGTCCCAGTTGTTTCTTTTTATCAAAATGATACATATTTTTAACAAAGTTAACAAATAGTCTGTTAATACTTAGTTTTATCTTTAGGTATCATTGTTTTCTGTCTACTGTGCCATTTGTGCAAATGCAGTTGTTATCATAAAATGCGGATTTTTTTCATATCTGGTCCTGTTCGGATGAGTAGTTTACACTAAAATATTCAATGGCCGCCAAAAGCAATGAAAAATACGAAAATAAACAATGTTTGACAAGAGATTGGGAATGAATATGGCGTTTTTAATGCATTAAATGGATGAAACATAAATTAAAGCCAATTATGATCACTTTCTAAAGAAAGTACAAAACTTATTTAGCTCAAATCAAAATTTTCACTCTCGATTTACAAAAAGTAATAGGAAGAGAAAGAAAGTAATACTAATATTTTGAAATTCATACAAAGATACGACTCAACCTCTTTTTAAAAGAGAAAAATTGTTTGTTTCTTTGAATTTTCATTTTGCAAACATATATTTCGATTTTTTTTATGATTTTCTGAATACATTTTCTCCTTGTCGAAATTTGCAATTGCAGACCATGTGGTATTAATCATGTCACAAGTGACAGATTGGGGTATTCATATCCAAAAAGTTATCACCCAAAGGGCAATTAACACCTATTCAATCACTCTAATTGCCTTTATTGTCCGACTTGAAGGGATTACAATTACAGGTGATACATTTTTTTATGATCACAAGCGGTAATAAGATGAAAGTTCAAAATTTAGGACATGGCTTTACAATATAGAAACAAGAAAAATAACGTCGTGAAAATAATTATAGCGTCGCGAAAATTATTATAGCGTCACGGGAAGAAAATATAGCGTCACGGTACCGCGACGCTAAAACAGCCTGGGGAGAACACTGCAAATACTGTGGAAAATCTATATTTTTTACTTCTGTCTGAAAAAACAACTCAGTTCTTTACTAAGAAACCCTAAACACACACATTTTATTGCCTTGACCTTTAATACCAACCTGGAGCATTCCAACTGTCCCAGGCAGGGTCTCTGAACTCAGGTGGTGGGGGAACTCGGTCATCATATACAGCAGCTGCAGTAAAAACACATTGGATTTATTTCTAGACTTTCAAATTGATATTAAAAGCATATCACAAAGATAAGTCTAAGAGTTTCATTATACTTCTATCTGTCGGACTTATTGAAAGTGTAATTGTGATGAAAAACTAACATTTATTATTGCAAACAAAACGAAACTTTTCTACAGATTTATCTCCTATTGTTCAAACTATTTAAACTTTTGTCAGTTCTATTGTCCCTTTGAATAAATACAATAGCTATTAGTCTCTGTGTAATTAATACACTGGGACCTTTAAATTTCTTTTAAGAGAAATCCATCACTCTTTTGCTCATCAGCTTCACTTAATAAACTTTGCTCTTATAAATAAATATAAATGAGACAGTAACACAAATACTAAAAGTAAATCTTGAACTAGGCTTCTGAAGGTCTCAGAAAATATTTTTACACTTGAAATAAGTAATGAAATTGATTTGAAATACTTTCGTCATTTTGAAACCTTTCCGTAAATGAGGAAAATGACAAGCGCTAGCATTATCACTGGTATAGTTCAACAATAGACTCATGTCTTAACAAGTCTTTAGAGGTCATTTGTTTCAACAAAGACAACAATGTCCAGCATCAGAATGGAATATTATGTTTGAATAATAATTAAACTCTTCTACATCATTTCATGTATAAAGAAGCAGTTTTGTTATTTTATTTTATCTTAATTATTCTATTAACATACCTTCAGGATATCTGGGTTCTGCTCTGGGATCTATCCTTGGATCCCCTCGATCTCTATGATCTGCCCTTGGTAGAGGCCCTCTAGACTCTATCCTCGGATTATATCTGTCCCTCTCAAAACGATCCCTGTCTCTGTCAAAGCTTTCAGGTCTACCTCTCTGTTCAAAATACCTATCATCATACCTAGTTCTTGGTGGTTCTACCCTTGGTGCAAATCTGTCATCATGTACTTCTCTTCGGTCTTCAAATCTACACAATAAATATTCAAATATTATCTAAATAAAAGAATCTTTAGTGAGTAAGCTACCTTATCCCATGTCCTTAATATAGAGAGTATCTTTAGTGAGCTAGCTCCCATATCCCACATCCCATTTAGTGAGTAAGCTCCCGTTACCCACATCCCCAATACAGAAAGTATCTTTATTGAGCACGCTCCAATATCCCACGACCTCAATATAAAGAGTATCTTTAGTGAGCAAGCTCCCTTATCCCATGCCCCAATATCCCACGTCCTCAATATAGAGAGTATCTTTAGTTAGTAAGCTCCCATATCCCATGTCCCGAATATACAGAGTATCTCAGTGATCAAGCTTCAATATCCATTGTCCCAAATATAAAGAGTATCTTTAATGAGCAAGCTCCTATATCCCATGTCCCAAATATCATGAATATAAAAAGTAGAAGTTTTCTGTTTATGTCATGTATGTAAGTTGTGATGAAGGATCTCTTGTCTGGCAACACTCCTTTTGCGCCAATTACCGTTTTTCAGGGGTATCATTTGCGCCAAAATTTTGTTTTCCAAATGTATCAATTGCGCCAATATTCAGAACTCATTTGCGCCACTTTACCTGTACACATGTATATCATAAATATTAATGATTAATATTTATTCTTATGTTTGGCTTAAAAAGTATTATATGTTCGGAGATATATTTCACCATGAAAATGAGCTTCTGGAGACTTGAAGTGCATTAGACAGTCCATGTACAGAGAGAGAAGAAACATTATTGCTTTGCTGAATATTTAATACAAGATATGTCAAAAAAAGAGAAGAAAATAGAAGCTTTTGCTGATAATTTTTTTAGCCATGCACATATGTTGATGACACAGTGCTGTGATCCCACCATCCATTTGGGCTGAAACTCTATCTATCAGTAATAGAACAGAAGTATTCCACAGGAATTATTATGAACTGTTTTATGTATTTCATCTTTAAATGTTTGTTTTTTTGGACAATAAAGTGAAGTGACAAGCTACTAAGCTAGTAAGGCGGTAAGAAGAAAGTATGTTTCAGAAAAGGAAATATTTGCCGTGTAAACTGCCGGTTCCAAGTCCGAATAAAGGAGGAGGGAAGTGATTTTTCTTCCATAAATGCATGGCGCAATCGTATGTTTTATTTTTTGGCGCAAATGATACCATGTAATTTTAAAACAGGTGGCGCAAACGTAGCATTGGACAAAAAAAGTTGTGGCGCAAAAGGACGCATTTTTGGCGCAAACGGATCTCTCCCTCTTGTCTTAGGTACCATATTCATGATCTAAAAAGGTTTATCCCAATGACTCACCTGTCTGATTATTTTACTTTTGTCACGAAAAAATTATTATTGTTATTATGTGTATCTGTGAAAGACTCAAAATGACATTTCACCCTATTTCACCATTTTACCGCCAAAATTTTGGGTTTAAGGCCAAATTTTTTTTTTTTCTTATCGGTGACCCATGTTTTTCATTTGCTCATTCTTTGAAGCAATATTTCAGCTTTTTATATTACAGTTTTGGACCAAGTGTCATAGAACATTTTTTTGATATTCCGATAAAAATATGTCAACACCTCTATTTTCCCTATCATTTCATTGAAAAACGGCCCCTTTTACATAACTCTTTTAAAGTAATATTTTAACCTTAAATGGTCTGGGACCCCCTATTTTTTTCAACCAATTTGATTCACTCTCTATAAAGATTAAAATAACAAAAAATACAGCACTTCTGATAGAAACTTTGAATAGGCCTGAGCCACCTGAAAGGTACTGTGTATACTTAGTTTCTTTTATAATTTTCTTTAAGGTTTTATTTGTATTTGTAATTATACCAAATTATTTTGTTTTTTAATTGATTATATATACATAAATACATCAATATTTTCCAAATTCTAAAATAATCTGATAACCTGTCTGATTTACAATCTAAATCAGGTCGATCTTGAAGACTCACCTTTCTGATTCAAGATCTAAACCAAGTCTATGAAAATTGCAATGACTCACCTGTCTGCTCCACGATCTAAATCAGGTCTATCAGCATTTCTGTATCTTCTATCATCAGGTGAAGTAAATCGTCCAGCACGTCTGGGATCATCTTTTACTCTGTCTCTTCTGTCATACTTTTCCTCAATTTCACGTCTATCTGGAGGAGGTGATATCCTTCTCTCTCTGTGGTACATGGAACCCGACCTTTGGGAACCAGGAGACATGTCACGTCTGGATTCCACATGACTGTGGCGACTTACAGGTGATGCAGATCTCCTACGATCCCTGAAGCCAGGACTGTGTTTGTCACGTTCTTTCTTAGACTTGTAGTCACTGTAATCACCAGGTGATGATTTTCTTTGGTCTCTTGAGAGTGTGTCCCGACTCTCAGGGCTCCATTCCCGCCCTTTTTTATGTTTTTTACCCTTGTCACCTTTCACTCTCTCCCTACTGTAATCTGACTCATCAGATCCAGATTGATACTGTGGTTCATGTTTGTGTTTGCCTTTCTTTGTTTCTCTTTTTCCCTTCTTCCTTCCCATCTGTCCTTCAGGACTTTCAAAAGAGGAAGACCTCCCTCGATGTTCTTGAGGATGAGATTCAGGGGAAAGACTAGGTTTCAAATTGTCAATGGCTTTGATTCCTTTTTTAGACTTTCTCTGTACAGGGGATTGTGACCTTTCATATCTTTCATCAGGAGAATGTTGTCGTGACATTTCTTGTGACCATGACCTTGATCTAGAATGTGACCTTGAAGGTGACTCACTAGGAGTTCTTTGTCTTTTTTTAACTATAATTGTATCTTCTTCCTCTTCTGATTGAAAACTTAAACGAGGTTTCTGCTCAGCAGCTTTTGATTTCATGCCTTTCTGTTTAGATTTCTTAGGTTTAGACTCTTCCTCTGACATCTCAGCCATTTTCTTTTCAAGAGCCTTTTTCTTTTTGTGTTTCTTCTTCTGTGCTACTTCTTTTTCAATTTCTTGTTCAAATCTTCAAAACAAATATTAGAATATGAATAATTTTTTAGCAAAATGTAATTAAATTAAATGCTTCATTGTTTTTTGATTGATCATTCAGTGATGTTACTGGCAAATATCAAATAATGATACTCATAATTACTTATGCTTGAAAGGGATCTCTGATTTACTGGAAAATCATACATATAAAGAAATTTAAAGTTATGATTATGAACAAATGTATATGGAGTTTATTTGTTCTTACTACATTTTAATACACAGTGTATCTATAGGCTTAAATCAGTTTCCTAAATATGTATTTTGAGTGTGTGTATTTTGACTTGAGCATCTAGAAATTGACAAAATTAAGGTTGGTTAGGTACTAAATGTTAGGACAAAAAAGATGAATCACTCTATCCATTGAGACTAAATATCTCCCAGTTGGTACAAAAATTTAGGGTTTCTGTTTAAAAGGAAGCAGTTGAACCATGAGCTCCTTATGGTAAATTAAAGTCATTCATCCCTTCATATTTTAGAGACACCATCCTGATTTGGCTGACAGTCATGAAAATCTTTGTTACAAATAACCACAGATATGTTCAGCTTGAGGCAGCCTTGCACAGTCTATGTGTGTCATCACTAAATGTTACATGGTATTTTACTTGCCATAAACAACAGGAACCACTAGTGGAGCAGGACCTGCTTACCTTTCTTAGCATCAAATGTCATAATGGTTGTTGCCATGTTGGTAGTATTCAAGGTTTATAATTTCACTATTACTTATTTTTTCACTTTTATCTCAGGACTTAGTGTAACTTGCTTCACCTTACTTTTTCACTTTTTTCTCAGGAATAGGTGTAACTTGCTTCACCTTACTTGGTGATTTCACCATTACTTACTTTTTCACTTTTTTCTCAGGACTTGGTGTGACTTGCTTCACCTTACTTGGTGATTTCACCTTGTGTTTCTTCTTGTCCTTCTTTTTACTAAAAAAAAATATAAGGAAATCTTCATTATAGAGATACTTTTGTTCTTTCTCTAAAAATCTAACATTATCATTTATCAAAAAGATAAAGATGACTTTTTCATGAATTAGGATTTTTTGTTGTTGAAATACATAGCATATGTCTAATATCTTCTCGTCAAGGCTTGCTTTAATCTGACACTATAAAATATATAAACACAGTAATGTAAAAAAAGACATCTACATGTCAATGTCTGGTGATCTCTATCATATCATTTCAAAAATAAAACATTGTTTTCCTCATTATTCATAAAATTATCTTTACAGACTTAGAAGGTTGGTACCTATTTTAAAAAACGTTAAAAACCTGCAGCATTTTTTGCACCTGTCATAAGTCAGGAACCTGATGTTCAGTAGTTGTCGTTTGTTGATGTGGTCCATAAGTGTTTCTAGTTTCTCATTTATTATATAGATTAGACCATTGGTTTTCCTGTTTAAATGGTTTTACACTAGTAATTTTTGGGGCCCTTTACAGCTTGCTGTTTTTGTGAGCCAAGGTTCCTTAGGCCTGTTGAAGAGCGTCCTTTGAATTATAAGGTGTTTTTTTTTTTACAAATTGTGACTTGGATGGAGAGTTGTCTCATTGCACTCATACCACATCTTCTTAAATCTATTAACCTAAATTTATCCTTAATATAATTAACATGAATTAAATACCTAGGTGACTTCTTTTTCTTTGTCTGAGGACGTTCATCACTACTGTCATCAGAACTGCTCAACTAAAAATAATACAGACATAAAATCAATAATTTCAGGAGACTATATCATCATTTCATTAGCAGAAACTCAATTGTTTGTCATGTTTATAAAGGTCAATCATACTATTTACTTAGATGAACCAAACAAAATTTAAACCTATAAAAATATTACAATCATATACTTAAGGTGGTACCTAACACTATAGGGAGATAAATCTGTAAAGTCAGCTAAACGTTTTAATTACACTGTGTTGTAAAGGGATTATAAGCTTCTCAAAGATCAAAATTGGTGTTTGTCAAACTGCTATATAACCAGTGTAATTTTTCTGACAAAACGGTTGGTTCAAAATTTTTGAAATTTTTATATTTTTAAATGCTTTGTCAAAATTTTATCAAAATTAAACGGGCCAAATTAATTTTAGTGAAAGTGTTAGGTACCACCTTAAATCAACAAAAATGAATCATGAAATTAAATTCAGATACAAAATCCTGTAAACCCCTACAAAAAATCTATCTATATACAGTACCTGATAGTACTCTTCTTTTTTTCTTTTTTTTTTTACATAAGAGTGACCTGAGTTGAAAAGTTCTGAACAGTCAGTTTAATCTCAATTTGAATTCATTGTTTTCATTTCACTTATTATCAAACAAATAAAGATAAGGTGTATGGTACTTTTAGTTGTTACCTTTTTCTCTATAGTAATGTTTTCTCTTTCTTCGAGTCCCCCTAGCTGTTGTAGCTCTCTTTCTATTTGCTGTCTTTTCTTTTCAAGCTCCAACTCTTTCTTAAAATCAAGTTCTAAAATAATAAAATAGCAATGGTTTACTTGATCAGCTTATCAATATTGATAAAACAATAATTAACTGTATGTACACATAAACAAATAAAGGGCTGCGCTTTAGCGCATGGTACGCCCGTTGTTCTTTTAAATTGTCTTTTATGCTTTAAATGAATTTATATGATCAACTAGAAATATATATACAAATCAAAAGGGATGTTACATTAATATATTCACCAAAGTTTCATAAAATCCCCCCTTTTTAAGTATAAAAATTCATTACTTAAGAAAACGTAAAATCTAAAATTTATAAAAATGGAAAGGGAGCTTATGTCAATAGATATAAACAATTTATCAAAGTTGCATAAAATTTTGTGAAAGTGTTAGTTATTGTCCCAAAATTGGAAAATCCCCCCTTTTTTATGAATAAAGCCCCATAAATCCAAAACTTAAAATCTGAAATTTATAAAAATTGAAAGGGAGCTTACATCAATAGATATAAACAATTCACCAAAGTTGCATGGACATTGGTGAAAGCCTTTTTGAGTTATTGTCCGAAGTGTTGAAAATCCCCCTTTTTTTTTATGAATAAAGCCCCATAAATCCAAAACTTAAAATCTGAAATTTATAAAAATTGACAGGGAGCTTACATCAATAGATATAAACAATTCACCAAAGTTTCATGGACATTGGTGAAAGCCTTTTTGAGTTATTGTACGAAGTGTTGAAAATCCCCCTTTTTTTTTTAATTTCTAACATATTCATTTAAAAAAGAAATTCATCATGATTGATCATTTTTTTTCAGCTTTAATCTTTTGTCTAAAGCTCTTATTGAAAATTGTTTGTACTATCTTAATATAGTTCAATATGAAAGCTATTTTCCTAGGTCTGATATCTTTCTGTTCACAGTTCACTATCCCGATGATCACTAGGAACTGCATACATTTTTATCGCATGAAAGAGAATGACAATATATTAATATGATGAATAAGGAATACAACTACACAAGCTGTGTATTATGATGATGCATGTTGTTTAAAGAGTAGCCTACATGTACAATGTAGGTAATATTTACATAGTTGAAAGGTAAAGAGATCTCAAGTCTGAAATAAAGCAAAAAAAGGTGGGAAGCACTGCAAGCAGATGGCAAATGAAGCAGAATAGCCCCCTCCACAAAAAGGACACAAAAATGTGAAACATATTACCCTTTAATCTACAACATAGTTCCTTTTCAGCTGATAATATTTAATAATTTATAGCAAGCAATTATGCCATGCATCCCAATAAAGCTTATTTCTCAACTGCACAAACAGAAATGGCTCTAAGGGTGTGGAAAATAACCTCATGCTTTAGAATGGAAAAAGATTTAAAGGTAAATATCAAACAGGAATATTTATATTATTTTATAATGATATAAATAAATTTTCAAACACCAAAAGTTTTCTTTGGTCTAACAGGTACCCCCATGTTTCCAGCTAGAAACTGAGCTGACACAGTTTTTGCTGTTGTCCTGTGACTTTTTGACAACAACAGTTGACTGAATTTTAGATTCTGGATCCTGCTTACTCTTGCTGCCTTTCATTTCTTCCTCTCCTTCGCTCCTCTCTGAATCACGTCGACTTTTTCTGGCTATTTTACTGAATTCGTCAGAACTAGAATCTTCATCCCTAAAAATTTACATAAATTAAATCAAAAACCCAAAAATTTACATAGATTAAATCAAGAACCTATTTGTAGCATATAATCCAAACTTTCTCATTAGTTTGTAGGTTTAGGAACATGACATTGGGTAATTTTTATCAAGGTGAAATAAGTATGCAGCATGTGTCAACTTCTTATTGTTAATATGTATTTTACAGTATTTATTATTATGTTGTATATATTTTTGGAATAAATATGAACAATTCAACAGTGCTTGTGTTTTCAAGAAATACAGTTTGTGATCTATATCTGTTTGATGCCATTTTGTGTAAAATTTTAAAAAGACAAATCATTTGATAGACCTTGAAGCTTCAAATTAACCAGATGCTCCGCAGAGCGCAGCATTATACGACCGCAGAGGTCGAACCCTGAACAGTTGGGGCAAGTTTGGACACAACATTCAAGCTTGATACAGCTCAGAATTTGGATTGTGATTAAATAGTTGACTCAACAAAGTTTTCCGACACAGAATGAATATGATCTAATGAACTTAAATTTTTTGTTTTGCTTTTGTGCTGTTGAATATTTATACCCTCAAAAAAAATATTTGAAGAATTTCTAATTTTTTAATTTTTAATTTCTGAAATCTGAAATGAGAAAATTTTAAGGGTGGTAGTCAAGTAATCAAACATATGTATTCTTTAAATTTTTATTGGATTACATCCCTTACACTGCTTAAATTGTCCTTTAACCAGAAAAAAAACCTTGTTTTCCTCCCTTTTTCGCCCTTAATTGCTTACTGATTTGAGTCATAACCCCCCATAACCATCTCTTTGTAGTATGGAAACTTGTGGTATAATTTCAGAGAGATTTATATACTAAAACACAAGTTATTGACTAAAAACTACAAAAATGCTTATTTGGGCCCCTTTTATGGCCCCTCATTTATTGAATACCCCCCCTTTTTTTTTTTTAGCAAGAACCCCAACCTTTCCTTTGTAGTAAGAAAGCTTGAAGTATAATTTCAGAGAGATCCATACACTTAAACAAGTCCAGAGCTCCAGATAAGAATTCACAAATTGGAGTTTTTACCCCTCCATATTTTATTTAATTGAGTGAAATAGTTTTTCAATTGCATTATTAGTTCCAAGTCACCCCTCAAGCAAATATCAAATTGGGTTTTTCACCACCAAGCTCCTTAATGTATTGGGTTTTTTCATTAACACGATATTGAATGTGTGTGTTCACTCATCAACTAAAATGAAATATATACTATATATACTCTTGAACTAAAAATAAACAATGCTTTTGTCTAATTTTATTTACGTAAATCTGGATTTACTTGTCCCTTATTAGAACTTTTGGATTCCGATGCTGACTTCATATAAGTGATTTGGCCTTTCATGTTCAAACTGATTTAGTTTTGACGAGTTCTAAACCTGTTATCGTTAAGGCACGCAAACACGTCTGGACGCGCCATTGCACGCCCTGTGCGTTCAAGGACGCTTCCTGACAACACTAGCTGAGTCTTGTTATCATCAAAATCCTCTCAAAAGGAAACTAAAACATGCTTCTATTCAATATTTTTACCGGAAATTTATTTTCGTTTTAAGTCATTGCCAAGTGTTATGTTAAGTCCCTAGAAGTACGAAAAGAATTATGACGACATGGTTAATGCTAATTGGATAAAGACAGAGAAGATCGAAATATTTTCCTCACCTTTCAACAGGGACCCTTTCAACAATCTATTTTTAGAACGAAAGGACATTTCTGATTTTTAATATTACATAAATAGATTTACGTGGCTACTATGTAATAGATAAGGGTAAATAACCCACACGATAGGGACTAAAAGCGTTAAGAACTCATAGTTTTGACAAATTATTGGGTTTTTCTTTGCATGAATTGGGTTTTAGAACTCTGCAATGGGCAATTGCATTGGGGTTTCAATTATTTTTATTGCGTGATCACGCAAATATGCAGCTTATCTGGAGCTCTGACAAGTTATTGTCTGTAAACTTGAAAAATGCCACTTTTTTGGCCCCTTATTCCTAAATGATCAAGGATATTAACCAAACACTTAATCCAAGCCTTCCCTTCGTTATATGGAACCTTGTGGTACAATGTCAGAGAGATCCATATAGGTATACATAAGTTATTGTCCCGAAACTACAAAAATGCTTGTTTTGGGCCCTTAATTCCTAGGCTGTTTGCTCTATAACCCTTAAGATAAATCCCAACCTTCTACTTAATGGTATGAACACTGTGGTACAATATCAGAGCAATTGAAATACTTATATACAACTTAGTGTCCTGAAATAAGATAAATACTTGTTTTGGGCCTCTAATTTCTAAACCGTTAGGACTGTAACCCCACAAAATCAATCCCGACCTTTCTTTTGTGGTTATAAACGTTGTGTTCGAATTTTATTGATTTCTTTTTACTTATACTAAAGTTAATATCCGGAAACCATCAGTCTTCAGACGACGCTGACGACGACATACCAATATACAACCAAAATTTTTTAATTTTTTGCGGTCAAATAAAAATGAAATACATGTGGTTAAGTATTCCTATCAATCTCAATCGACAAACACAACCAAAATAACAACTGCTTCTTTTTTCTCAGAAATTAAAAATATACTGATCATTCATTCAATAATCACAAACAAAAAAAATGAATTCATATGAAAGAGAAAACTGTATAACACGGCTTTCTTTTGTGCTCACAGATTGTCCAAATATCTAAATATTATATTTACATTACTTTTGTAACTAATTTTTCGCCACAAATCCAATATATTGATTTGTACAATAATGGAATCTACTTTCTGTTACCTTTCTTGCCTTCTTTTTACATGTTTAAATTTGCATTTAATTCCATAGTAACATTTTCCAGCTAAAAAGTTTCTGCATATCTGTAAAAATAAATATAATAGTACATGTATAAGACATCTTTTAAAGAAGCTTGACAATAATAAATATATAAGATTATGTTGCTCTTCATTGGCCCTAAGGGGTTTGTGAAACTTTGTTCACATATCTGCCCTGTGATTGCTGCTGTAAGTGTAAAAGTATATTGCTGACTACCAAAACCTTTGTCCATTTGTTCAGTAAAATCTTGGAACAGTATATCTAACAGGAAAGGAATCTGATAGGCATTTCAGTATAGAATTGATAAAATCTCGAACTCCTGAGGCTTCTTGAGATTGATGGATTTTGGAAGTGTCTGACTGCAAAAACATTCAACAAATATAAGTACTATGACCAGATGATGAAATCGGTTTCAATTAGGAGTCAAGTCCCGTCAATATATATGTTCCTGGTAAAATATTCAACAATGAAGGATAAATTGAAACATTTTCTTTCAGATTTCCTTATCTTGAAGAAACCTCTGTTCTAGTTTCATAACATAATATGAAGTTAAGACTTTTTTTATAAGTCAAACATTATGGATTATTTTTAAAAGATACATGTAGTGATTGGTTTTTTTTAATTTTAATTTTATTGTTATAACATGCATAAAAATAAAACTGGTAATATAAAAAATAAAATTATGGCCTTAGTACATTTAAATGTAGTTTTTATTTTGCAAATTTTATAAATGATGACTTTCATCGTTATCACTGACGCCTTTTTCATATTATACATATCTAGCATATATATATATATATATATATGTATATATATATTAAAAATTAAATACACAAAAAGAGTTTTAAAAGCAGCATTGTCTAGCGCTTTCATCCATCTTGGGACTTTTCAAGACTATGAACGTTGAAAGCGCTAGACAATGCTGCTTTTAAAACTCTTTTTGTGTATTTAATTTTTAATATATAATTCTGTACACTGCTTGAAAAAACTTTTTTTGTATATATATATATATGAGAGGCCAGGTGGTCGTGTGGCCTAGCGGGACGGCTGCAGTGCAGGCGATTTGGTGTCACGATATCACAGTAGCATGGGTTCGAATCCCGGCGAGGGAAGAACCAAAAATTTGCGAAAGCAAATTTACAGATCTAACATTGTTGGGTTGATGTTTAGACGAGTTGTATATATATATATATATATATATATATATATATATATATATATATATAGTTATGCTAACCTTAAAATTATCAAACTCTAGGATTGGAATGGACTTCTTCTATGTTTTATTTTTTAAATGTAGTGATTAAATACATGTAACTGTGATTAACCAATAAAATTAGTTGTAGGCACTGGCTACAGTTACATGGAAATGTAACAATAATAATAATAAAATATTTTTTCAGCTGAAGCATGACAGACATTGAAAATTTCTTAAACTTCAAAAAAGTGTAGTACAGAATCGAATTGTACAGAATGAAATACAGACAAGCATATTGCTGCATCACTTGTTTGGTCCCGTCTGACTATTGAAAACATGCTTCAAAACAACATATTGGATTTTTAAAAACTGTAATATTGCAAATAAATGTTTTAAAAATGGTATGCAATTTTGTAAAATTCAAATATAAGTTTTCAAGTTTTATTTTAATTCATATTACTAGTCCAAGCGTACATTCATGACATTAAAGTGCATTAATGTAACAATAACGCAATGTAACCGTAGACTCATTAATTATTGTTACTTTCGTAATGAATAAGTTCCCTACCGAACCTTGCATTCCCGCAATTAGTCTCCAATGTAACAATAAATTTTTTATAATTGTTACATTTCCATGTAACTGTAGCCAGTGCCTATTTTGTAGTAGGGCTTTTTACTTGTGCCAGTTTTGGTGGCCAACTATGACAGAAAAAAGTATTCTTTAATAGATTATTATGTGGCCATTTATTGGTGTTGCCAGCGTCTTGTATTTATATGTGTTTCTGGCTCAATTGAGACAATAACGATCGATCTAACTATGAGCTCGGATTGTAGATTGACATGATCTGATGATTGAGTGATAATGAATTTACGGTGCAGTCCGGTGTATCCGCGCACCTAAGACTTACGACTTCACTTCATTCAAATGATAAAACCAATAATTGGATAATATTGTATGAATACATTCATAACATACTTTTATTTCATAAACATATCAGTTTGTAGGGTTTCACCCGCAAGATTTTGTGTAATGTGTTTCCAAAATTGGGGAAACCCTTGTTCTGAGAGTTCCTCCAATGTCCGGTGATTTCGTGCATGCCTTCCAAAAATAGCTTATTTTGAATAGAGGAAAGATTTGCTGCTACGAAAGGTATCTAAATTCAAACCAAGCACACTGACAAGGATACAGAGCAAAAATTATTTCAATCTGATAAAAATTTGACTAAAGTATAACAAATTTTATCTGATGCTGTATTTTTTTTAATGGACATTGGCCAAATATTGTAAATCACTGGATTGCAGTTATTATTTCAATCTGGAACTTATCAATTTTATTCTTTTTTATCCCTTCGGAATGCTAAAACAATTACAAGAATAATTTTATTTGCATTACGGTGTTGATATAACGAAATCAGCTAGTGGGCGGTATCATCGGCCGCGCGGACACCGGGGACTCCACTGTATGTTTATAAATGTGGTGTTTCATTCCAGCATTTAAGCTTACACTATCGTCGAATTTTCGACTGGCACCTGCTGCACCAGGCCCTAATCTTTCAAAAACACTTGGCTTTCGTCTGTCACTTTCGTCTTGAGTTGATTGCTGGTTATCAACTGTAACTCTGCGTTTCAATTTGCTCATTTCGCATTTTCAGTTTCGAAAGCACTAATACAACTTCCGGTGAAGCTAATAAATAATTTTTGACCCAAACCTGGTGAAATCTCCGGATAAAATATTTCACATTTTTGTTTAGCCTGCAACTTTTGTCGCAAAATCGAGATATATTGCTGTAACAAATACGCCTATAGGGTCCGTGTAACACTTATCAATTCAAAGTTTTTAAAAGTTTTGAAATTTTAAATTTTTGGAATTTTGATCAAAGTTTTAAAAATATCAAAATTCCAACTTGTGTAAAAGTTTTGAAATTTTGAAATTTTAACCAAATAATTAAAATATTTAAAATTCTAAATATCCTTTTTAAAATGTGATAGTTTAGAAATTTGATCAAACTTTTAAAATACTGAAGAACGTGCAATTTTGATTATTTCACTTTTTGAAAGTTGATATTTTAAATTTTTGATTAAAATATCAAAAATAGAAAAGGGGCGAAAAGAGGGAAACATATAAACACGGCACTGATTATAATCATTCTTAGTTAGGAGTAAAAAGCACGAAATATATAAAATCTTTTTTAAATACAAAATAAAAATTAAAAGAAGAAGTCGTTTTTTTTTTATTTTAACATTTTAAACATCACATGGGATAACAGTATTGAAATTATAAGATTGTGCATCTATTAAAAAAAATATTCAAACCTATTTAAACCGGCATCAAAATGACCAGAGGCTCCTGAATTGGGACAAATGCAGGCCCACAAATGCGACAGGGTTAAACATGTTTCGTGAGATCACAACCCTCCCCCTCTACCTCTAGCAAATGTAGAATGAACTAACATTCACACAGTTTAACACACTTTAAACGAAATCCAAGTCCTATGTCAGAATAGGAAACAAAAGAAACTAATCAAAATGACAATGATAATAAATTAACAAAGGACAACCATCTATATATAAAGCCAGCTCCAGACCTCAATTAAACTAATTGAATTTAAAGATAATGTCTTCATCAAATAAATAACAAATACAAATCCTCCCTGTTGTATTTATTGCTATCATTCATGAAATATTTGTCACTGACAACCAAAAATCGATAATTCAAAATAGGTTCTTTACAAACAAATTTCAAAGAAACTTAGGATTCAGCTCGCTCGGGCAAAGTAGCCCTTATAAATGAATTTTGATATGTTTAATAGATATAGGAAGATGTGGTATGAGTGCCAATGAGACACTCGACATCCAAATAACAATTTGTATAAGTAAATCATTATAGGTTAAGGTAAGGCCTTCAACACAGAGCGTTGGCTCACACCGAACAGCAAGCTATAAAGGGCCCAAAAAATTACTAGATTAAACCATTCAAACGGGAAAACCAACGGTCTTATCTATATCAAAACGAGAAACGAGAAACACGTATGAACTACACCAATAGACGACAACCACTGTACATCAGATTAACTTCATTTTGGCGAAACATCTCTTCAATTGATTCGGTTCTTATATATACTTCACTTTCAAATATTTAGTTTTCAGCGTTCTGTAGGTGAATGCTTTACTTGAAATTCAGCATTTTACAATGTACTGGTTTTTCGAGAGCAACATTGGTGTAAGGCCAAAAATGGAAAAATCCATCATGCAGCTGACAGCGTGGCACTCTCTTTACACGTCCCATTCTGATTGGACGTACCTGTGCTCTTTTACTTTAATCAAAGTTGATTATCGTACGATAACTTAAAAATGCATAAATAACAAATACGGAAAAATAATATCCCTTGATACAAAAAAAACATTTTCCTTTTATTTGCTATTTAAACACAGAGGTTGATTTAGAGCCCCTAATGGAGCTACGTATATGATAAATGCATATACTTTTTACAAGCATCAGTCCAAACGTTGTCTAAGGGAGCAACCATTTAACTTCAAAGTTGTTTTATTGAAATGAAAAAAAAATCGCGCTAAGCGCTTAAAATTTAATTTATTAAGTTTTTTTTGTCGCTATTGATCAAATTATTTGGTTCAAAATTTAACACTATAAGGTATAGGGGAAATCTGGATTCAGATATTTGTTTTGTCCTCTGCTTGCACAGATTTTTTTCCCATCAAACTGGGTTTCAGAATATTTTTATGTACCATTATTGAAGCCCCTCGTGGAAGTATCCAAGTAAAATAAAAAAAAAAAAGTGTCACCTTAGTGACAATATTTATATATCAGATTCCCAAATAAGTTTACCATTTATCGCTGATATAAACTATTCAAAATATTTTTTTAATTTTCAAAATGCCGACGCCTACAAATGGATAGATGGGGGCATAATGTACAGCGGCAACTTTTACATAAAAATGAAAGCTGGAAATAATGTTTATGATATACGTTTATAATAAATATGATGAATGTGTTCAGCTTTTACAAAACCAGAACGATAAGTTGGATGTTTACGTTTCTTACTTTTTTTTTTTTTTTTTTTGCTTTTTCAATTTAATTTGACTTTATTGGCTTTTTTAAACTTAATTTGATTCGAGCGTCTTTAATTAGTCTTTTGTAGACGAAACGCGCGTCCGGCGCAAACACAAAATGTACCGTGACCCGGGTTACTATCTATGAAGAGTTTATGTAGATACAAGTTATAAAAATTTCCTGACTCCAGACTACCAATAATTGATCTTACTCTTAATTTCGGCGTAAAAAGATATCGAAAACCTCCCACAGTCTAGACTAGCACAACGTTCATTGGAACACCATGAGTTCAGATTTCCTACCGTATTAATACTTAGAACTGAAATCATTGATACAAGGTAATATACGATCGTCATTCAAACGATAAAAAAATGAAAACAAAACGTTAAAAGTTACGACCGAAGCGCTTTTCTGAATCAGGAACGCTCAAAGCTGAATATCTAAGGCCAACAATTAATAAAGAAAGGAAATTATTGTTGATTAAAACGTTAAAGATGATCGTTAAAGATTTATTCATCTACCGACATGATTGCAGAAAGTAAGAAATCGTAGAGCAAAACAAAAAAAGTTGAAATCAAATGAGATAACACAACGTGTATTGGACCATTTTATTGCTTAAAGTCCATATATACTCAACCTAACCATACTATTTTACCTATTGCGAGTTGGTCAGTTTTTACTGTTACTCCTATAATATGGGTGCTGGGTGATCATGTAAAATGGTCATTATCAGAGCCGTGTGTCTTGTTTCAAAGTGAATTCTCTTCTTTTGAGAAATATTTATTTTATCGTTCTATTTTTCACCTCATAGAACTGTCCGTACCAGTGGTTTTATTTTATACATTAACTTTTGTGTATCAGCATGTTTTCATTTCATTCTGTTTCGTTTCGTTTCGCAGTTTACAGGTACCCCTCTTTTTGCCCCTTTTCTATTTTTGATATTTTAATCAAAAGTTTAAAAAATCAAAAATTAAAAAAGTGAAATAATCAAAATTGCACGTTAGGTTTAGTATTTTTAAAGTTTGATCAAATTTAAAAACGATATTTAAAATTTTAATATTTTAATTATTTGGTTAAAATTTCAAAATTTCAAAACTTTTACACAATTTGAAATTTTGAGATTTTAAAACTTTGATCAAATTCCAAAAATCTAAAATCCCAAAACTTTTTAAAACTTTGAATTGATAAGTGTTACACGGACCCTATAGAGATCGGATCGTACATTCCGTCCTCAGCGGCAGCGGTGTGGTTAACAAATATTTACTCTGTGTTTAAAGATTTTAAATTTTAATAACTTTCTTAAATTATCCTGAATTTCTTACAAACTTGGACACTGAAAAGCTTCATTTTTTCTTATCATATCAAGATATTTTTATTGCAAAAAGAAAATCTAGTCCAAATAATTATATGACGTCTTGCAAGGCTATTAGATTTTTTTCTGTGACGCTTTGTCTATTTTTGTATTGACATAAAAGAGTTATTATGTAAACTGGCTTGGTTTTCAACATTACAAATAAAAGTCCCAAACAGTAAGCATGGATTATTTAATTTATTTTGTAAATACCTATTGACAGCCGTTTCTTTGAAATTGGAGAAGAGGCTCATTGTTGTAACTTTGAATATTTTGGAATTTAATTATGGAAATATTCGTCGTAACATTACGAGAATCGAATAATGATGTGGTCATATACAAGGCGGATGCCATACTTTATGTAATATTTGTCTCCAGGACCTGTTCAGCCAAACCATGTTAATAAAATGCGATTTGGATTGATAGTTGTCTCATTGGTACACATTCCACATCTTCTTATTTACTTAGACCTGCAAAATTTGCGTTAACAATGTTTTGTTACTTAGGATTCCCGGCCTCAACGGAATTCGAACCCCTATCTGCATCTTAGTCAACCGTGACCACATGCACTGTGTGCAGCGCCCTAGACCACTCGACCAACTATAAGCAATATAAAAATCGTTATAGTTTTCGTTAGTCGAGTAATGCCTTTCTTCGTCTGCTTTACCCGGGGTTGTACTGGCAAAGTACATATTTTATATACTACCTAGTATTTGTGTCTTTTGATGGATTCTTGCAATATTATATCACAGTTCATGTCCAGTTCCGTATTTCTAGAGTACATTTGTTTGTTTATGACTCAGTGCAAGGAGTACAAACCAGTTTTATTCAAAGGTAATGTATGTCCTTGTGGTAGATAACAGGCTTATTTCACGTACACGTAAACTTTGCAAAATAATTGAGGATATCATAGCTAGTCAAAAAATGGAACACCTCGAGAAAAAAAAACATATTGAATGATCTACAGCACGACTTTCGATCTAAACGCTCATGAATGTGAGACACAATTAATATCTTTTATATCTGACCTTGCAAAAGACAACGAACTATTGCTTACAGTATAAGTAAAACAGACCAAAACACAGAAACTTAACTATAACCACTGAACCATGAAAATAAGGCCAAGGTCAGGGAAAATTATCATGCTGTTAAAATGTCTAAAGATGAAGTTTAGCCTCTTATTTACGTCCGCAATCCAAGGTTACAGACACAAAAAAAATGAGAAAGAAAAGCGTAAGTTATAAAAAAATGAACAAGTTGGTTTTATCTCTTACCTTCTTAAACCCTCCAAGCTACAGAAAAAACATGAACTATAAAATGTATAATCAATTCTTTGACATTTGAGCATCTGATGTGTAAATGTCTTACGAAGTGACAATAGAACTGTTAATTGTCATTACTGTTGACATTATAACATCTGTCTCCCAAAAATTAACACTGAATCAGAAGGGTTAAATCTTAACATAGTACCAAAACACACAGTCGGGTAGACTAGTTCTGTGGTAACACATTTTAATGTCCAAAAATGCCAATAAATTGGGGGAAATCAGGGGTAGCTCAAAACGTTGTCCCGTCGTTCACATGTATCTACTTTGGGTTTGGAAAGGAGAAACTTTTTGTAAAAGATAACAAAAAATATGAAAATTGGTGAAAATTGACTTTTTAAAAGGGTACTGTATAGCTAGTAATTACTCCTTTAGGGGTCAATTGACAATTTTGGTTAAGTAGACTTATTTGTAGATCTGACTTTGCTGAACATTTTCCTGTGTACAGCTTACCTTTATCTATTATAATATTCAAGATGATAATCAAAAACTGCAAAATTTCTTTAAAATTACCAAAATCATGACAGGCACCCAACAAGAGATTGTATGATTCATCTAAAAATTTCAGGGCAGATAGATTTTGACCTGATGAACTTTTTTACTACCATGTCAGATTTCCTCTAAATGATTTAGTTTCATAAATCAAAGCCAAAAATTGCATGTCACTTCTATGTTCTTTTATAGCCATGGCGGCCATCATGGTAGATGGGCATGGTCATCAGATACAATTTAAAACTAAATACTCTAAGGATGATTAAGGCAATGTTTGGATTAATTTGGCCCAGTAAATACAGGGGAAAAGATTATGTGAAAAATTACAAAAAAGTGCGAAAAATTGACTTTAAAGGGCAATAACTCCTTATGGAGTCACTTGACAATTTTTGTCATGTTTGACTCATTTGTAGGTCTTACTTTGCTGAACTTTATTGCGATCTACAGTTTATTTATATCTGTTATAATATTCAAGATAATAACAAAAAATCTGCAAAATTTCTTTAAAATTAACAAGTCGGGGGCAGCAACCCAACAACGGGTTTTCTGATGTGTCTGAAATTTCAGAGCAGATAGATCTTGACTTGTGACGAGAAAAGCTCAGTTGTCCGACTTGTCTGATACTTTCATGACAGGTAGATCTTGACGAATGAACACTTTAACACCATATTTGCTCTAAATGATTTAGTTAACGAACGACGACAACGGGCGACGGGCGACGGACGCCAAGTAATGAGGAAAGCCCACTTGACCCTTTTGGCTCAGGTGAGCTAAAATACCATATCAAAGCTGAGAACAACGTTAATATATATATTACTGATCAAAGTCACAATTTAGTCGAGTAATTGTCAATAGGCTCACGTAAAACAAACTTTATAACCTTTCCTATAAGGATTATTTTTAGAAAAATAAAGCTTTCTAATAGT
Organism: Mytilus galloprovincialis; assembly: GCF_965363235.1. Lineage (NCBI taxonomy): Eukaryota > Metazoa > Mollusca > Bivalvia > Mytilida > Mytilidae > Mytilus > Mytilus galloprovincialis. Next base: position 15,381,045 of record NC_134840.1, read on the forward strand.
TATGATACGACATAATTTTTTTCTTTCTTATTAATTTCAAAATAAGGAGATAGGGCATTATTAACAGTGCAATTTTTGGACTAAAGCATTTAGAGCAAATCTGACATTGGTAGACAACTATCCACCAGAGTTCCAAAAAGATGTGGATGTAGTTTGCTTTTGGCTTACTTGGTATAAACCATGCCACATACTTTGCTTTTTTACAGAAAATAAATGAATATATTGTTGTAGCGTGTGTTTTAGATATCGGACAATAGATTGTTTGACGTTCAGTGGTAATTATCTCATGGACCTTCATCATTTGAAAATTGTATATTTCTACCTTTTTTCGAATAAATGAATTATCCGTATTTTAAGGTTTTTGTCCCCCCCCCCCTTTTCCATAGTTTTATTAAAGCTTTAAGCTTGCAAACTTTTCAAGGTTCATTAGCACAATGAATCTTTGACCACAATTCAGACTCATCATTCCCGACACATTTTCTAATCTTTCTTGTCATGTGTATATCAGATTGTCCACATATATCGGATAAATTATCTACATTTATATGTACTAGTTATACATTAGTCATCGACAACCTGTTACGAACCTTGTAATAATCCATATCCGTCTTTTTCTATCACTTAAACTTGAGCTGCTGAACTGAACGACCGTCTGAAACCATGAGGGAAATCGTACATATACAGGCAGGACAATGTGGCAACCAAATTGGGGCAAAGTTTTGGGAGGTGATTTCCCAGGAACATGGAATAGACGCAACTGGAAGCTATCACGGGGACAATAGTAACCAACTTGAAAGAATAGAAGTGTACTATAATGAAGCTAGTGGAGGAAAATACGTGCCTAGAGCTTGCTTGGTGGACCTAGAACCTGGTACAATGGATTCTGTAAGATGTGGTCCTTTTGGTGCCGTCTTCCGCCCAGACAATTTTGTTTTCGGTCAAAGCGGTGCGGGAAATAACTGGGCTAAGGGTCATTACACAGAAGGAGCAGAGCTAGTAGAGTCCGTTCTTGATGTGGTCAGAAGGGAAGCTGAAAACTGTGACTGTCTGCAGGGATTCCAACTAACCCACTCTATTGGCGGCGGAACTGGATCTGGCATGGGCACTTTGATTATTGGGAAGGTCAGAGAGGAATATCCTGACAGAATTATGAAAACCTACTCAGTTGTCCCTTCTCCCAAGGTATGTATTGTGTAAGCGTTGAACAACTTACATGTTATGTGCAGTCATTTGAGGTGAATGGGTTGATAATATCAGTAAATATATAAGTGGCGTAGACATAGAATGAAAAGTGGCGGATGAAAACTTCTGAAAGTGCTCCCCTCTTTTGCCTGCTTCCTACACTCATGTATATGTATGTCTATGTTGACAAGAATAAGTCATAGATTTAGAAATTGAAAATAATCAAAGTATTTATATTTATTCAACTGAAACTTTCCTCAGCAATTTCTACCAACGGTTAACACCTTTAATCGCCGCAAAAAGTGCTTACACGTTATATTGTTGTGTTATTATATTAGCCTGATAATTATGCGTATGTATTCTAACAAATGCTAGTAAGATTATTTAGTTTCCTCTCGCACTTTGTGTTTCAAACAAAAACAATACAAAACAAAAACGTTATGGTTATAGAGAAAATGTGGCTATCATGAAAACCAAGCTGTTACTAGTATATATAGAATGCAAGTTTCCACTAACGAAGACTTTTCAATTTATTTTTATTTAACATCCTTTTGTTACACATGCAACTCAATATCTTATGAAAAAAGTGAATGAAATCTAACAATAAAATAGATCATATATCAAATAACAAGAATTAATCAGAAATCTATATAAAAAAGGACAACACATGTTGCCCCAATACAATGTAATTCCACAAAAATGTCGCATATCAATCAGACGTCTCGTGAAATTATATCGATCGAAACATATAATGCATGCCGACAAAACATGTGGCAATCTCAATACTGTTGTCTTGTATTTTCAAGCCGGCACTACAAACGATAATCTTATATTGCATTCCTAATGCAAGTGTCACATTTAATTTATAGATATCAAGATACTCTTCCAGATAGTTATATTACCATATATCAATTGTATATGCCTCTGGTTATGGGTGAACAAGATACAAGTTAACAAGATTATAACATTATAACTATATGATGATTCGACAAAAGACAAGGCTATATAATTTTATGCATAATACAAGTCATGAAAATGTAAACTTCCCATGGATGCATACAACATCTAACTAAGACACACGCAATTAGGGATAGAGAGAATTACCATAGATGTAAAACCGATCTTCAGCCATTCATATTTCATATGCATCAATCTCAGTTGCAATGAGTGCATATTAATTTATCGGCAGTATATATATTGATGACAAATCAGTTTCAGATATGTACTCTTTTCTGTGGTTCTGATTTATATTTCATTCATCATTGCATATTTCAATTTTTTATTTTGTGTATTGTAGCATTTCATTCTACCAAACCACAAACATCAGTAGTTATCTTTTTACATTTGCAGGTTTCTGAAGTGGTAGTAGAACCATATAATGCCACATTAGCCGTGCACCAGTTAGTTGAGAATACTGATGAAACGTTTTGCATTGACAATGAGGCTCTATATGATATATGCTTCCGTACTCTGAAATTATCAACGCCATCATATGGGGATTTGAACCATCTGGTATCATCGACCATGTCGGGAGTTACAACTTGTCTCCGTTTTCCAGGACAACTGAATGCCGATCTGAGAAAACTAGCTGTTAACATGGTACCTTTTCCTAGACTTCACTTTTTCATGCCTGGATTTGCTCCGTTGACAGCTCGTGGTTGCCAGTCCTATCGGGCTTTGTCCGTTGCTGAGTTAACTCAGCAAATTTTCGATGCTAAAAATATGATGGCTGCTTGTGACCCAAGACACGGACGTTACTTGACAGTTGCAGCCATTTTCAGAGGTAAAATGTCCATGAAAGATGTCGAGGAACAAATGCTAAATATCCAAAATAAAAACAGTACATATTTTGTTGAATGGATTCCGTGTAATGTTAAAACAGCTGTTTGTGACATTCCACCAGTCGGCCTTAAAATGTCGGCTACATTTATCGGGAACAGTACGGCAATTCAGGAATTGTTTAAAAGAATCTCCGAACAATTTACTGTGATGTTCCGAAGGAAAGCTTTCCTCCATTGGTATACTGGAGAGGGTATGGATGAGATGGAGTTTACTGAAGCCGAGTCTAACATGAATGACTTGATTTCTGAATATCAACAATATCAGGATGCCACTGTAGAGGATAATATGCTCGATGACGATGACTTTGAAGATGAAGGAGAAGCTGAAGTCGCTTAAATACACACTTCATCGAATAATCCAAAGACTTTTATTTTGCATTTTTACATATTTTACTATTTAAAATTCATTATTTGAACAGAGTAAAATACTGTGATTTGATTTTCAACGCCAACATATATAGCAATTTTTGTGATGACCATTTATTGGTATACCGATGAGTAATATCATTTAGTTCTGAAATAAAACATTAACGCCTTTTTGTAGCATACTTTGTTATAACAATAACAATGAAAAATAGTATTGTTCGAAATAAGGAAAAGTATATTTCACATAATTATATTAATATTATCTTAAATTAATGCAGCAATGAAAATTGAATTTGCTAAGATATATTTTAACCATGGGCGCGTGTGTTTGTTTTTGAAAGCTACATTTATTGCTTCATTTTTTTCAGGCTATATGGGTTGTGTTAAATTGTCAATTTTATATGTACTTTATACAAAGAAAGTAAGAAAACAGGTGAAGAAAGTTATCATACCTGTGAGATATTTTGCAAGAATACAGAAAGGGAAATAAGTCATTGACATGTAATGTTACTTGATATATATAATCTAAACAGGGTAAATTCTACAGGGAGAGTTAAAGTATATTTTAAACAAACATTGTATGTTATTTCTCTTCATTACTGTTTTGATGAGAACTTTTGGTATACTGTTCTGTATTTTCTTAAACATTTTTATGAAATAAAAATATTTTGTACACCTTTATTATTCAGATGGTGACCAATAACTGACATTAATAAAACAATGATTTATATGAAAAAAAATTATTTGACATACGTTCAAGGGACAGCATCCGAACAACGCAACCGTAAACTTGAAGATATTTACTGTCGGAGCAATAAATAAGTCTTCATGCCATATGTCAAGTATTGATTCGCCCACCCACAGTTTCAACAAATTGTATTTTAATTAACAGAGCCTGCTGCAAATAGGCCATACGAACAACGAACAAAAAGGTATAAAAGTCAAAAGCATATTAACCGATCATATGTCAAATTATCTTAACCGTTCATTGACATGCAGCATGGTTAAACTAGCACAGTGTGAAAACTTAATAGTTCCCTTTTATCAGTTACATAGAAAAACGTCAACAATCAGTATCATTATATAACTGAACTATTATAAAAAAAACTATTTTATACAGAAACACCTTGTACAATACACAGAAAGCAAACACCCAGTACAAAACACAAACACAGGGTCATGCGTACGTCAGAAAGTGTGTTTAGATATCTACTGCAAAGAATAATAAATAAAACTTCGGAAAAAACACATAAAGATTGAAAAAGACCACGAACGTCGTCGCGCTTCTCTTATCGTTGATAGTGATAGCAATATTTGAATGATTTAGTCGATGATTATGTCAGACAAAAAATAAGACACATATATATACCATTTCCGAATGGGATAAGACAAAGATTTTTTTTAATACAAGCCCTAATTAAAAAACACTCAACTTATTGGGTTTATTTACACTCGTTCTTCATCGGTCTTCAAAGACACAGATATTGCTAAACACATATATCTTCGTTATCGGTTTCTATGAAAGAAATCACAAAACAGCATCGTTTTTGTTAGAAAATCAATTTTAATCTGACAATTCACATGGAAACTCCCCAGATACGCACCAAAGAGGAAATCCTTGACAATGATAGTTCATGTCTATGTTCCTTATGAAGACCAATCAAAGATGTAGAATTGCATCAACCTTCGTTTAGGATACCAAAATAACATACATGTATGTCCTTACATTGTTAAGACTACAAAATGCTGCATGAAACGTTTTTCCAGGGTATTGAAATTTATTCTATCGGAAACAAAAACAGGGCTCCAGAATTATTGGGAAATTACTTTCTCTCAGAAGGACAGGAAATTTGAACTGCCGCTCGGAAATAAGTGTGTGTTGGATAGGGTCAGAACATTTTCACAGCCCCAGACAAACTAAGGACACCCCAGAGAGTTGTTATGGTAAATTATAGATCATTATACACATTGTTATGGATAAACTAAACATGTTGGTATGTGTATACTATACAGATTGGTATGGGTAAACTCAGTATACCAATGTGTATGGATTACTATACACATTTGAATTAATAAATTTGTGGACGATATGGGTTAACCATGAACATTGCTTTGGATTAACTACAGATTGGTATGGTTCATATAAACACATTGGAATGGGTAAACCGTACACATTGGTATTGGTATTTGGTAAACTTTACACATTGATGTGGGTAATCTAAACACATTGGTATGGGTAACTATATATACATTTGAATTTAGAAATTTATGGATGGTTTGGGGTAAATTGTACACATTGGTATGATATGAACTAAACATATTGGTATGGGAAAACTATAAACATGGGTATGAGTAAACTGTAAACATGGGTATGAGTAAACTATACACAATGGTATATACACATTGGTTTTGGATAAACTGTACACATTGGTAAGGGTAAATATACACTTGGTGTGGATAATCTATACATATTGGTATGGGTGAACCTTACACTTTGATATTGATAAACTATATATATATTAGTGTGGGTAATCTATACACATTGGTATTGGTAACTATACATATTAGTATTGGTAACTATACATATTAGTATTGGTAACTATACATATTAGTATTGGTAATCTATACACGTTGGTAAAGATAACTATACACAGTTGAATTTAAAAGATTGTTGATGGTATGCCGTGAATTGTACACATTGGTATGAGTAAACTAAACTTTATTGTTTTGAGTAACCTATACACATTGGTGTGGGTAAACTAGACACTTTGGTATATTGGTATGGGTACCGTAACTACACAATTAGTGTATTATTGAACTATACACATTGGTATTGGTAAATATTCTGTATGTATGTGCCTGTCCCAAGTCAGACGCCTGTAATTTAGTGGTTGTCTTTTGTTCATGTGTTACATATTTGTTTTTCGTTCATTTTTCGTATATAAATCAGGCCGCTTGTTTTCTCGTATTAATTGTTTTACATTGTCATTTTGTGGCCCTTTTATAGCGGACTATGTGGTATGGGCTTTGCTCATTGTTGAAGACCGTATGGTGACCTATAGTTGTTAATTTCTGTGTCATTTGGTCTCTTGTGAAGAGTTGTCTCATTGGCAATCATACCACATCTTCTTTTTAATATATACACATGGTGTGGGTAAACTTTACACATTGGTATGGGTGAACTATAGGTATGGGTGAACTACACATTGGTATTGGTAACTATACATATTAGTGTGAATAATCTTTACACATTGGTATGGGTAAACCATACATATTGGTATGGGTAACAATACACATTTGAGTTACTAGTATGTGTGGATGGTATGGGTTTAACTATACACAGTGGTATGGTTTAACTATGCACATGAGTGTTGGTAAATTATACAAATTGGTGTGGGTGAACTATGAACATTGGTATGGGTAGCTATACACACTGGTATGGGTATACTATACAAATTGGCCTGAATAATCTATACACATTGGTATGGGTGAACCGTACACATTGGTATTAATAAACTTTACACATTGGTGTGGGTAATCTATACAGATTGTTGATGGTGAACTACAGGTATGGGTGAATTACACATTGGTATTGGTACCTATACACAGTTGAATTGTTAAACATTTTAAATGGTATGGGTGAATTTTAAACATTGGTTTGAGTAAACTAAACTTATTGGTATGAGTCAACTATAAACATGATTATGGGTAAACTATAAACATGGGTATGGGTAAACCATATACATTTGTGTGGGTAAACTATACAAATAGGTATGAGTAAACTATAAACATGGGTATGGGTAAACTCTAAACATGGGTGTGGGTAAACCATACACATGGGTATGGGTAAACCATATACATTTGTGTGGGTAAACTATACAAATAGGTATGGGTAAACTATAAACATGGGTATGGGTAAACTAAAAACATGGGTATGGGTAAACCATATACATTTGTGTGGGTAAACTATACAAATAGGTATGGGTAAACTATAAACATGGGTATGGGTAAACTATACACATTTGTGTGGGTAAACTAGCAATATTGGTATGCTTAACTATACACATTGGTATGGTTAACTACACAATGGTATTGGTAACTATACATGTTAGTGTGGGTAATCTCTATACCTATTGGTAGGGGTAAACTATACAAATTGTTATTGGTAACTATACACATTTGATTTATGTGTGGGTTTAACTATACACAATGGTATGGGTGAACTATACTCATTGTTATCGGTAAACATTACAAATTGGTATTGGTAAATCATACATATTTGTATGGGTAAACCATACAATTTTGTATGCATAAACTATACATATTGGTATGAGTAAACTATACATATTGTTATGGGTTAAGGTTAAGAAAGTTGAAATGTTTGTGGATGGTATGAGGTTGATACTGTAGACTGTTTTCAATAATGTCATGAACTGGTACTTAGGTAAAATTTGTTTTCTTCTGAGTACACATGAAAGACAATTAACCCAACACAGCTATTTAAAGAATTTCAGAATTCATTAATATAAAAGTGTCTTTATTAGAATATATTTTTATATCACAAATCATAGTCTAATAATCAAAACACGATTAATTATGAAATAACAATGTAACAAAATTTGAGAGATTTAAAGCATTATGGTAATTAAGTAAGATGAAAATATGTTAATCCAATAACAGCAATTATTCATTCACAATATTGTTAATTCTTATAACTTGATATGAAAAAAATTATCAAAATGAAATATTGTAAATGGAAACTTTTAATATCCACTATAAAACCAACAGTTTTTGTAAATCCCAAATCAATAAAATTTTCTTAAAACAATTAGTCATCATTTAAACTGCTAAATATCTATGTTTTTCAGATTAATACATATACCTGACTGAAATTACCCTTTAACAGGTATTATTACACCTTACATTATTTGAAATTCAACTGAACTTTTGTGATGCAGTTAACATGTAGAATCTAGAAAGGCCATGTCATAAATTATTTTTTTTATTAGGAGAAACATATATATCTAACTGGCATCGACATCTAGTATCAAAATATCTTTTTAAGTAAAGCTGTTTCTCATACCTAAATATTAATTGTACAAACCTTTCTTTGTCAGTTTAAATAACTTTTCCTTAAATGCCATATTCTGATGGCCTAAACAAATAAACATGACTATACAATATGAATTATGGTGTCTGATGAACAATGGAACATGATATTTGATATATTCATGATATAACTTTTTAATTTTGAAATCCAAGAAGTAAAAAAAATGGCCTTATACCACCCTCTCAAAACAGTTGCAATTTGAATGTTTTTGGGAAGAAAATTTAGAACTCCATTCAATTATTGGTATTTCTGATCTTGTGAAGACATGGAAGCTGATATTTATGATTCATCCAAACATTTAATCCATTTTCATTATATGTTGATAAATCCGTTCCCATGGCAGCAGAATTTAAATGTTTTTTTCCAGTAAATTTTAACATATACCTAACAAAAATTTCATTAGAGTAAGCTAATTTCAACAATTCATTGAAATATCAGAAGCAAAACAAGTTTGTAAAAAAAATTTCTCCATGGAGAATATCAATCATCAATCATTCTTCATAAAAGAGCATTCTAAAATAAAGTAAAGCTATAAACATGTAATTTAAAACTTTTACCGGTAAGTACACTGCCATCTTACTTCCACTCATATTTTAATATTAAAAGCATTCTAGGAAACACTCCTAAAAATATCAGGTTTCAAGAATATCTATAGGCAAGTGGTTATTTGAGTGATAATCAGTATTCTTTGAAAATATAACACAAATGGACATAAAGAGGACACAATATTTGATAAGGCTGTCAAGGCTGTCAAGGCTGTCAAGGCTGTCAAGTGATAGTTTAAAGAAATACATGAGATTCAAACTTTTTTAAAAGAAAATTACAAAGTCTATTAAAGAGAATGGCTAGAAAATGCATTTGTCCTGCATTTCATTGAACCTCTGTTTAATTTAAAATATATGTCACGATAAAGCCAAATGCCACTGGTTATTTTATTTTTGACAACATTTTCTTTCTCCTGTCAACATGATCTAATGAGATTTGTTTTCAATTACTTAAAAATTGTAATAAATTGAGAATGGAAATGGGGAATGTGTCAAAGAGACAACAACTCGACCACAGAAAAAACAACAGCAGAAGATCACCAACATGTCTTCAATGTAGCGAGAAATTCCCGCACCCGGAGGCATGTATTTTTCAAACCTCTGACTAAGAGAGCAATTCAAAATTCAGAACTGGAATGCATTTTCTGATGAACTGATATCACTAAGAGACTCACTAAGTACATATATTCCCAACTCTATATACTATTTTTAAACATGTAATTATGGAAAACAGACAGTAACCAAAGAAAACCTGAAGCAAACTGTCTAAAATTTGCAATTATTGACATGTATTTACCAATTGCAATTTCTATAAAAATTATAAGTTTTAGTTGAGAAACAAAAGTAATCTAATGTGTGGGAAGTGAATACAATCAAATATAAAAAAAACAACAACTTTAACTTGGACATCGAGTGCTTTTTAAATATGAAAATTTTTACAATTACAAAAGGTTCTAATAAATATAAAATATTCAAATGAATGTTATGAATGAAACTGTTTACACACAGTAGTCTTTTTTGCTTTACAAAAATTCAAAAGAAGCAATTTGATAACTTTGACACATGACTGCATTAGGTTGACAAATAATGATGGAAAAGTAACACTTTTAAGACATTATTTATAGCCAATACATTAACAATATATGTTTAGCACCAATTAAATTGTGTCAGGGCTTTTAAATAAGATAAAGTTTACTTTGGCCGCAAGCCTGCAACCCAGATCTAGTGCCAACTTTTGGTTATAGAAGATATAGGATTGTCAGTTACAGCCAAGGTTTTTTTTTATTGAAAGCTTATGTGTGGGGAAAAATTGAATGTTTTTTTTTTATCAAAAAATATATCTATAAAAATATAAAATGAAAACATGAACAGTATAATTTTTTGATCTTAATAGAATATATATATATATATTAAAAAATGTTGCATCACATTAATTTTTAACATTAAGTAAACAATCAATAACATTATTTTTTCTTCTTTGAATGTGAAGAATCTTTGCTCCTTTTAAAGTCTCTTATGTCAGCATATTCTTTTTCTGTTTCAAAATGATTTGACAGTTCATGAAATGTTGGCCTTTCATCTGGTTTAGGCATCCAGCATTTTTTCATTTCAATATAGGTCACATCGGGACATGCATCTGGTTTTTCAAGTCTACTGCCTTCCTCAATGAACTGTATTACCTTATAATGAAAAATAAAGATTAAGTCAAGTCTACTGCCTTCCTCTATGAACTGTATTACCTTATAATGAAAATATAAAGATTAAGTCAAGTCTACTGCCTTCCTCAATGAACTGAATTACCTTATAATGAAATATAAAGATTAAGTCAGTCTACTGCCTTCCTCTATGAACTGTATTACCTTATAATGAAAATATAAAGATTAAGTCAGTCTACTGCCTTCCTCTATGAACTGTATTACCTTATAATGAAATATAAAGATTAAGTCAGTCTACTGCCTTCCTCTATGAACTGTATTACCTTATAATGAAAATATAAAGATTAAGTCAAGTCTACTGCCTTCCTCTATGAACTGTATTACCTTATAATGAAATATAAAGATTAAGTCAGTCTACTGCCTTCCTCTATGAACTGTATTACCTTATAATGAAAATATAAAGATTAAGTCAAGTCTACTGCCTTCCTCTATGAACTGTATTACCTTATAATGAAATATAAAGATTAAGTCAGTCTACTGCCTTCCTCTATGAACTGTATTACCTTATAATGAAAATATAAAGATTAAGTCAAGTCTACTGCCTTCCTCAATGAACTGTATTACCTTATAATAAAAATATAAAGATTAAGTCAAGTATACTGCCTTCCTCACTGAACTGTATTACCTTCAAATGAAATATAAAGATTAAGTCAAACCTGCTTATTCCACAGTTAGGCTTGAAGAGAGCTTACTGCAAAACTTGACTTATATTTGAATTGAATTTTATTCTGTATAATTTTGACTTTCTGAATACACTACAGATGCATTACATTTATGATTTATTAATGTCCTACTTTTATGAACCCCAAAATTACCCAAATAGTCCCCAAAAATGTCTTCTGATGGTGTATATCTTTTATCTGTCCAAGGGTAGTAATTGCAATCTATTATTTTATTTGATTCTTCACATTTTTTTTTTATAAAGAATCAAATGCATGATTGCTTTTAAATGCAATTTTCATTTCAATTTCCACTTGAACATACCTCAATTCCCTTTTTGTCTCCATAAGGTTGATCTCCATAACTAAACATTTCCCATAATGTTACTCCATAGCTCCAAACATCTGTAGCATGAGTAAATTTCCCGTAGTTTACACATTCTGGTGCATACCATTTTATAGGCCATCGACCTCCTTTACTGGCTTTATAATAACTGCTCTCATCAGAGTAGGCTCTAGATAATCCAAAGTCACTAATCTTCACCTAAAATGGAAAGGGAATTTATTAAATGGCACGTGGTGGCCCAAAACCACTTTACCTTGTTTTTATCTTATCTTGAAGGGCTATCAATCACTTTACATTCTTTAAATATGTCAAATTTAAACTTAACACAAAATTACCTTTATAGTAAAGTCTCAAACACACCAAAATATCCTATTGTTATATCCCCTTTTAATTTATTGCCATTTTATAAACTACCACATAGAAATGATGCTTTCGCAACTTTTATCTCTAGCAATTTTAGCATAAATGAAAACATTAAAATTTTCCCTCAATTTTCAGTATCAGATTGTATTTAGGGGATTTTCTTGATTGATGTATTAGTTTTGTCTTGTTGAACAGCAAAGAAGACGAAGAATTGATAAGTTTGGTTCAAACATTGTGCAATAATTCTATTCCTTGTTTCAAAAATTCCAATAGGGGACATTTATCACTTTATTCCATTAATAAACCATTATTGAAGACATTTCAACCAATGGCTGTGTTCCAGACGCTTCACATAAATTGAAGAAGGCCAGTTGCTGAAAAGTCTTAAACAATGGTTTATTATCAAAACAATAATTCTTAGTTAAAGTTATCAGGGCCAGTTCAAACTGATCTAAGGGGTACAGTTGCATGGGAAGGCCAATAAAAAGAGTTATGTTTCATACTGATGATACTGCAGGTAATATCCAAATATAGAATAGCTTGACCAGGATGTTGTTTTACCTGCATTAAAGTCATGACAAGTATATTCCTAGCTGCCAGATCTCTGTGTACAACTCTCTTCTTCTCTAAATACTGCATGCCATTGGCTATCTGAGCAGCCCACAGTTTAAGGCTGTCTACTTTCACTTTCTTGCTACCATACTTGACTAGATAATCTAACATAGAACCCTCAGGTATGTACTCTTCTACCTGTGGAAAGTAACAAAACAGATTAACATAGAACCCTCAGGTATGTATTCTTCTACCTGTGGAAAGTAAGCAATACATTAACATAGAACCCTCAGGTATGTATTCTTCTACCTGTGGAAAGTAAGCAATACATTATCATAGAACCCTCAGGTATGTACTCTTCTACCTGTGGTAAGTAAGCAATACATTAACATAGAACCCTCAGGTATGTACTCTTCTACCTGTGGTAAGTAAGTAATAGGTTAGTGGAAGACATGTAACAAATTGGTTCAAGTATGAAGAGTGATCACTGTCATTTTTGTATTTGACGGTCACTTAGCTGTTTTACTGGTGAGGCCTAATGGGCCAGTAACATTAAAATTTGTGACCCTAAAGTTGTATCTATTTTAGTAAAACTATTCTGATAAAGACAGCTCCATCCCTTAAACCCTCTCGCTACAGTAATTGATGCTTGATTTACATATATAAGAGAGACATTTACTTATATTAATGGTGTCCATATAAAAAAGAAGATGTGGTATGATTGCCAATGAGACAACTGTCCACAAGAGACCAAACTGACACAGACATTTACAACTATAGGTCACCGTACGGCCTTCAACAATGAGCAAAGCCAATACCGCATAGTCTGCTATAAAAGGCCCCAATATGACAATGTAAAACAATTCAAACGAGAAAACTAACAGCCTTATTTATATAAAAATATAACACATAAACAAATGACAACCACTGAATTACAGGCTCCCGACTTGGGACAGGCACATAAATAAGTAATGTGGCGGGGTTAAACATGTTAGCGGGACCCCAACCCTCCCCCCTAACCTGGAACAACAGTAGAACATAAGAACGAACTATAAAAATCAGTTGATAAAGGCTTAACTCATCAGATGGACAAAAATACAATTAAACGTGGCTGGGTACTTGTACATCCCAACAACAAAAAGACACAAGGAACAAATCTGAGAGTATTTACAGTTACTGACAGCTAGTTCAAAGCCACTAACAACTAATAAAAAAATCATGCATCTAAGACTAAACTATCAATCCGTACACATCCAACATCCAATGGATTTAGTATACTGAAAAAATCCAGGTTCTCATTTGAACTGGAATATTTGTCCCCTTTGCTTACCACTTCCACTTATAACTACCCCGTAGTTTTTGTACTGCATATCTGTACTATATATAATTTTTATGACACTACCATTCTTCCTTAGTGTGTAAAGAAGGGGCATGTTTCTAAAGGGACAAACCATTGTTTTCAATTGTTATAAAAAAACCTTTTTTACAGTAAAATAGAGGTGGAAGATACCAATTGGACAATGAAACTCAAAAGTCAATGAAATAATTGACAATCCCATCAACCAAAAAAAAATTCGGAAGGGTTCCACGAAACCCAGTGTCTCGCCTACTTTTGCTGTTAATCGCAGACTCAACAAAATTGAGGAAAAACATCAATAAAAATTTCCCTCTCGACACTGTCTTTTGATTGAAAGAAGCTTCCAAGTTTGGTAAAAAAATCCAGGATAGTTTATGAATCTAATAAATGTTTTATAAACTTTAACTGCAGACTGTATGTAATGTTAACTGGAAGAAAAACTAAGTCCATTTATAAGTAAAATACCGAAAAAGTGAATTTTTTTTTTACAAAATTTACTTCTGAATAATATCTTATGATCAGAAAAAAGCTTTTGTCTAAGTTTGGTAGAAATCCAGGATAGTTTAAGAACATTATAAAAATTTTAAAAACTTAAACCACAGAGTGAATGTTTTGTTTCTGGCAAAAAAACTAAGTCCATTTATAAGTAAAATACGGAAAAGTGGAAGTTTATTTTTACAAAATTTTCTTCTTGATACTATCTTATGATCATAAACAAGCTTCTGTCCAAGTTTGGTACAAATCAAGGATAGTTTATGAAAGTTATTAAAATTTTAAAAACTTTAACCACAGAGTGAATGTAATGTTTCCTCGCAGAAAAACTAAGTCCATTTATAAGTAAAATACGGAAAAAATGGAATTTTATTTTTACAAAATTTACTTCTGGATACTTTCTTATGATCATAAACAAGCTTCTGTCCAAGTTTGGTAGAAATTCAGTATAGTTTAAGAAAGTTATTAAAATTTCAAAAACTTTAACCACAGAGTGAATATTTGTAGACGCTGCCGCCGCCGCCGACGGAATGTAGGATCGCTTAGTCTCGCTTTTTCGACTAAAGTCGAAGGCTCGACAACAATCAACAGTATTAAAAACTACATAGAAAACTACAGACTGATCAACATAACCCAAATAGAAAAACAGGGTGATCTCAGGTACTGTAGACAGGTAAAAGTGATGCTACCTAAATTTGTTATTGATCTGAGTTTTGTAAGAATAAGTATTGTGTAGAAGTTTCATAACATTTGGTTGAGGCAAACTAAAGTTGTAAAGGCATAACTCATGAACAGTTAAAGAAACACCACCAAAATTCAAACTTGATCTCTATTTTGTGGTAATACGCATTGTGCATAAGTTTCATAATATTTGTTTTAGGTTAACTTAAGTTAGAGTATGAATACAAAAAAATTAGCATTTTTCCCTTTGTAAAGGGGCAGAACTCTAAAACGTTTAAAGTGATACCACCAAAATTCTAACTTGATTTGTATTTTGTGGTAATAGGCATTGTTTCATAACATTTGATTGAGGCATTCTAAAGTTAGATAACTGGAACGATAAAATCAGCAATTTTTCCATTTGTAAAGGGGCATAGTTCTGGAAGCCTTATAGTGACACCACCATAAGGTGTAAAGGGGCATAGCTCTAGAAGCCTTATAGTGACACCACCATAAGGTGTAAAGGGGCATAGCTCTAGAAGCCTTATAGTGACACCACCATAAGGTGTAAAGGGGCATAGCTCTAGAAGCCTTATAGTGACACCACCATAAGGTGTAAAGGGGCATAGCTCTAGAAGCCTTATAGTGACACCACCAAAATTAAAACTTAATCTATTTTTCTGGTAATAAGCATTGTGTAAAGTTTCATAACATTTGGTTGAGGCAAATTAAAGTTACCAACTTTGGGAAATACAGAAGTACAGATGGAAAAATGTACAGACAAGGTTAAAACTTAATGCCGCCTTCTCTACAGTGGGGGCATAAAAAAAAAGACAACTATAAAGCAACGAACAAGCTTTTAACAATAGACAGTTGTCTACACAATATTTCAAGCTTGAAATCAACCCCAGAGTTTAAAACAGTTGCATATAAATTCATTTAATAGAAAGGATCAAAGACCTGTTGTAAATCATTTGAAAATTTTAAATATAAGTGTACCATCAGTGATATAAGACAGCTGATGATATTCCTGGTTTTGGACAACCACATGAATTTTGAGGCAGAAATAAACTAATTTTTATATAAGAAACCTCAATCCTTGAAATAACAACCAGCTTGCCCAGTCACCTGACCTGATTGACTCCAACAAAATTTGACCAATGACAGTCAAGGTTGATAAAGTAGAACAGAAAACTTTGCGTGAAAATGAAGTATCTACCTTTGGACATAATCTACACCATACTATATATTATTACATTAAGGTAGATCATAAGTAAATGTTTTTTGAGACAGAAGTTTCTTATAATTTGCCAAAATGAAGATTTTACTATGCTTTTTTCAAAAATATAATAAAAAGTATGGGTCACCGTGCTATTTTTCAAGCTATGAGTCGTTGAAAATTGCCTAAATTTGGTTAGTTTGTTCATGAAAAAACACATAAGAGTGCATAACAAAATTCCTTGAGATAGAATTTTGAAATAAATTGTGAGAAGATAGGTTTCATAATATCTTTTAAGAAAATAAAAAGAAAACATGGTGTCACCGAACTTGTTTGCTTGCCACAAGTAAAAAAAAAAAAATTCCCTATTAGCCCAGTATAAATTTTGTACTAAAAGAGTTACCTCCCCTTAAGTGGTTCATTTGAAAAAATGATTTTAAAAACCAAAAAGGTTGATATTTGTTAAAATATTTTGAATAATAAAATAAGTTAACAAGTTTTCTTTATATAAATAAACAGTCTAATCATTAAATTGCAAATGTGTTTCCAAATTTGCTGATTTGGGCAAATAACTAGACCGATTTTGTACTGTGATTGTACAATTCAAGATGGCGGTATACCATCAATCTACCTTAAATAAACCTACACTAATTAGACTGTTAGTTTTGTGTTCGACAAAAGAACTGTATTTGTTACTTACTAGTAAACTATGTCAGCATCCTATTTGCTATAAAAAGTGGACAGAAGTTTTTGAGATTGAAGAGAATGATCTTTGTAAAGTATGGAAAAACGTTAATTTCTATTGGAAACCATCTATTTTAATGGATCTAGATTTCAAAATAGCACATTATTGTATTTTCACAAATTCTAAACTTATGACTATGAAACTTATAAATTACAATGTATGTGATGTATGTGAAAAGGAAGTAGAAAATATCACTCATTTATTTCTATTATGTTCTGAATTAGTAGAATTTCATCTGTTTATGCAACAGAAGTTGTCAGTTTTATTTGATAATGTTGATTCTGACAAAATTGATAATTTAGTGTATGAAGAGGTATTTATGTTTGGTTTATTTGGATCTATCAAAGGCGTAAATGTAAGTTTTGTCAATTTCATGTTATCTGTAGCGAGATATTGTATCTTCAGAAGAAGGAATTTACTTAAAAATTTAAACAGTAATGTTGATCTTATTAGACTATTTAAATACACTGTAAAACATTATATAACTTACCTGTATGAATATTTGTGTGATGCAAAATGTATGAGAAATGTTTTTGAGAAACACTTTTTAAAAAATAATATTCTGGTACAAGAAACCGAAGGTGTCATAACATTTAATTTCTAATTATTGTGCTGATTATATATATGTGATTATACTTAAAACATTGCTTTGTGATAATTTTGTGTAATATGTAATATATCTGTTGTATATATATGTTGAAGAATTGAATAAAGATAAAAAAAAACTGTTAGTTTTCTCGTTTGAATTGTTTTACATTGTCATTTCGGGGTCTTTAATAGCTGACTATGCAGTATGGGCTTTGCTCATTGTTGAAGGCTGTACAGTGACCTATAGTTGTTAATTTCTGTGTAATTTTGGTCGCTTGTGGAGGGTTGTCTCTCATACCACATCTTCTTTTATATACTTTCATACAGAATGGGAGAATCAAAAAGTAAAGGGGAAAGGAAAGGAAGTTTACTAAGTAAAACATTCAAAAAAGTTGTTCATTAATTTTTGTACTATGCATTTTCTACTGGCTGTTTCATACACAGTTCTACTTACCAACATAAAGGGTGAGTCACAAACTCCAAATAATTCTACTATACATTCATGTTTGAGTTGAGACATTAGTTTAGCTTCCTCCTTGATGCTCTTTAATGCTGCATCATTACCAAGTTCAGCATGAAATGTTTTTATTGCTACATCAATCTGAAGAAAAAAACTTGAATGTCAAAAATTATAAAATCTATAATTATAAATGTTTATAAATAAATAAGCTGATGGAAAGATCTATTAATGTATAACAAAACTGTTGAGATAAAATTAGAAAAGACATCAAGTATTCAAATTCCTCAATAATTACATCCTCTCGCCTAAGTTTTAAATCACCCCTACCAGAGGTCTGTTTATTTCTTTGTTATGTAACATTTTGGTGGGAATGTTGAACATACAATATTACTTAGAAATATATATGCAGAATGAAGACTGACTTTCTTCAAAATTGATGTAAAAAAGGCCATTAATTTTCCAGTATCTTAGCGGCAAATTGAACTCAAAGACCTTACGCATGAAGCCACAATTCATACCCCTAAACCAGGACGACTGGATAGTAACCAGCGGAGGACATTTAAGCGCATTGATAGGATATTTGAGCAAAAATCTGACGTTTTAGCACCTGATTTTTAACCCATTTTAGCGAAAATTACAATTGTCAATCCCCATTTTAGCAAAATATTCTTAACCCTTTATAATATATAATAAATAAAATACTTTAATGGACTCAAGACAGCATAATATAAAGGATATGATGTCCATTAAAATACAGCACTAAATGTCTAAAAGATTTAATCAAATGTTAAAAGTTCATTTTAGCCAGGAATTTATTTCCTAGAGAATGTACGTAATGGGCTCTGGATATACCTCCTGTACACAACTATCAAATTGCATTAGGAACTGTTCTTTCTCTTTATCTTGTCTAGAATTTGGTGCATATTCGTCTATACTTCCTATTTTTTATATATGATGTTGTTTGCAATTTGATAATAGTATCAAGAAATGGAACTACTCTAGACCATTAATTGTTCGCTGTGAATTACACTGAACTTCTGCCCAAAGCTTGGTGAGTATTATTCAACCCGGTAAGTTTTCCCTAAAATGGGCTTTCGAAAATACAGGAGAATGGATTAATCCAGCGCTAAAATGGGATCTAATGTCGGCGCTCATATGTCCCCTAGTAGTTCAATTTATTTCGATAAAATGTTGTGCACCCATAGTAACTCCCTGTTGATTTAGCATATTTAAAAATTGTAATTGGGGCTCATATAGGGTATATACAATATATTAGAATTATGTGATAAACCTAACATTAGTGGTGGTATATGCCAGTCAGGATTCTACTTCGTCAAAATTATCTCCCCATTACGCCAGTTCATTTTCAAAATAGTAGAAATGGAAGCCATTGTAGGGATGACATGCTACCAATTTTGCTCTTAGAAACCGATAAAATTATCCACATTGCACCATAACGATCGTTATATGTCAGTTGTATTTTAAAAAACAAATGTATCAACTAGCTAATGAGCACCAGTTAATTATCTTGTCTGCATTGATTCAACTTAAAACTATTGTCTGATCGGTTGTCAGGTGGAATTATTAGAAAATTCATAAACATTTGAAAAAATTATAATTAATATTTCTTGGAAGGGCAGACTAGATTTTTTTAGTGTTAGAAGACTATAAACCCTAGTTATCACACACAAAAAATTATAATTTTTCAAAGATATGCATTTTCATCATCCAACTTGAAAGACTGTCGTCAAGTACTTTCAGTAAAAACAAGAGGCTCTCAAGAGCCTGAATCGCTCACCTGGTAAACAATGCCTTCGGCCATGTTTTTTGACGAAATAGAAAATAAAACACAAACTTTATTTTATACACCCTACTGATCATTCAAATAAAGTTTGGTTAAATTTGGTTTAGTTTTAAAGGAGAAGATTTTTTAAAGTTAGCAAATATGATGAACAAATTGTGAAAAATTGTCATTAAAGGACAATAACCCCTTAAGGGGTCAATTGATAATTTTGGTCATATTAACTTATTTGTAGATCTTACTTTGCTGATCATTTTCGTTGTTTACAGTTTATCTTTATCTATAATAATATTCAAGATAATGACCAAAAACGGCAAAATTTCCTTAAAATTACCAATTAAGTGGCAGCAAACCAACAATGGGTTGTTTGATTCATCTGAAAATTTCAGGGCTGATAGATCTTGACCTAATGAACATTTTTACCCCATGTCAGATTTGCTTTAAATGCTTTAGTTTTTGAGATATAAGCCAAATACTGCATTTGACCCCTATGTTCTATTTTAAGTAACGGCAGCCATTTTGGTTGGTTGGCCAGGTCACCGGACACAATTTTCAAACTAGATACCCCAATGATGGTTGTGGTCAAGTTTAGTTCAATTTGGCCCAGTAGTTTCAGAGGAGAAGATTTTTGTAAAAGATAACTAAGATTTATGAAAAATGGTTAAAAATTGACTATAAAGGGCAATAACTCCTAAAGGGGTCAACTGACCATTTCAGTCATGTTGACTTATTTTTAGGTCTTACTTTGCTGAACATTTTTGCTGTTTACTATTTATCTCTACCTATAATAATATTCATGATAATAACCAAAAACAGCAAAATTTCCTTAAAATTTCCAATTCAGGGGCAGCAACCCAACAACTTGTCCGATTCATCTGATTCAGGGCAGATAGATGTTGACCTGATAATCAATTTTACCCCCATGTCAGATTTGCTCTAAATGCTTCGGTTTTTGAGTTATAAGCCAAAAACTGCATTTGACCCCTATGTTCTATTTTTAGCAATGGCGACCATGTTTGTTAATAGATCAAAACTTCGGATACAATTTATAAACTAGATACCCTAAGGAACATTCAGTTAAAGTTTGGAAGTATTTGGTCTAGTAGTTTTAGAGGAGAAGATTCTTGAAATAGTTTACGACGACAGACGACGACGGACGACGACAGACAACGACAGACGACGGCGGACGCCAAGTGATGGCATAAGCTCACTTGGCCCTTCGGGCCATGTTAGCTAAAAATAGCTATTCGAACACACCTACTCTGTTTTTGTGATTCATTCGATAGGTATTTCACTTGACCCATATATTTCATCTTTTAGTACTGTGATTTTTTTATTTTATAAAGTCAACCTGTAGCTTTGATATATAAAAATGAGAGAATCTGAAGTGAGATGATGTATGAAGTATTCTTGCTTTGTACAATATTAAGACAAAGTATTACACTCAAACACGCCCTAACATAAAAAGGTGCACCTGATTTTCTCTTTTCGATACAATTGTTACCCATTTTTGGGAATTTTTTCTTGAGTCACATAATAGAAGGGCAGACAGGAAAATTACTGAACTAATAGATTGATATGTTTTCCGTCCGTGTTTTTAAAATGTTTTTTAAATCGGAGGTTATGCATTTTCTACATCCAACTTGAAAGATACCCATGTCGTCGACTTGATATCTAATTGATCTGCTTAACTATGTACTAGATAAATTGAAAACTTATGCAAATGGTGTTTTTAAAATAAAACACTTCGTAATTGAGAAGAAAATTGTAATTTTGTTTGTTTCGATTAACTTTTTAAATTTGTGTCACTATGGTAAACATTACAGTAAACATTTATCGCCTTCTCTAACAAAGAGCTCCGATTCTTTTGTTCTATTTCGACCGGGTTTCCGACTGATATGCCTTTATACCTTATGTGCATTTTTCCCTTTGGCATCTTTCCTGGTATATCTCCCCTTC
This sequence comes from Mytilus galloprovincialis, assembly GCF_965363235.1. Lineage (NCBI taxonomy): Eukaryota > Metazoa > Mollusca > Bivalvia > Mytilida > Mytilidae > Mytilus > Mytilus galloprovincialis. Next base: position 15,403,005 of record NC_134840.1, read on the forward strand.
TTCACCTCTCCATATTCTCCTTCTCCAAGTTTTTCCACTGAAAAAAAATGTTATCAGCATAAAATAAAGTTTAGAGGACAAACAAGTTTAATGGAGAAAAAAAGCAATAGTTTAATATACTGCAATAACAGGACTTGTATATAAATATATATTATAAAGGATAGTTATTCAAAAATATATATTATAAAGGATAGTTGTTCAAAAATATATATTATAAAGGATAGTTGTTCAAAAATATATATTATAAAGGATAGTTGTTCAAAAATATATATTATAAAGGATAGTTGTTCAAAAATAAAATTATTAATTTTTAACATTCGATCATTGTGTGGGTTGCAACAATTTGTGGAATTCTTCATTCTTGAAAAACACAAAAAATGGACTTGTTTACTTCACACCTTCTATTGCAGTTTTCATGTTACCTATACATTGGGGTTAGAAAAAGATTGAATAACAATCATTTGTGTAACACATTGATGATCAATTAAAATTGGACAGACAAATGTGTATGTCTGTAATAAATACATTCCTTTGTTATGAAAGTTCACTAGCAATTTCCAACAATAGCATAATTTTTCCAAAGTTAAGTTTCAATCAGCTTGGATGCTAAATCATCAAATTTATTTCCTTTGTCTAATATTTTGGTTTTAAGTCATATCAACTAACTACATATTATCCAATTCTCTGTTCATTAAAACTTGACAACAATTTTTATTATTGACTTGTTGCATATGTGATTTGTGTTTATAAATGTACTGATGTATCAAATAGAATATATTTGTTAATTTCTGTGTCATTTTGGTCTCTTGTGGAGAGTTGTCTCATTGGCAATCATACCACATCTTCTTTTTTATACATACAAATTTTAATGTCTTTTTTATCAATTATATTCCAGACTTCTTTTTCTTCTTCTTTTGGTTCCTTCGGTTCTTTCGGTTCCTTCGGTTCTACTGAGATACTCTTTTTTGGAGGAGGCTGTATAAAATATACATAACATATTAGTCTAAACTTAAAACTAATGATGCCTGCATTTACAGATGTATTATAAAAGACCTTATTGATTGCCATCTTATGGTAAGTTCCAATCATTCATAAATATCCCGCTAGTATCCGCAAATATCTTGCAACAACTCACAGATACTCCTAAGGTTCCATGAAAGGATAGACAAATGTTATAACATGTCAAAAATCTTCTTACTATTGTCCACAGATTAACTTTTGAGTAAATAGCTTGTAACAATCAAAAACAGCTCACAACTATACATAATCATCAGTAACTCCACCCATGAATCAGCAAATGACTTGTAACACTTTATTTTTTGTAATTTGTTATGGTTTATAACTACACTGAATTGTTAAGTGGTTTATTACGAGTGTTGAGTTTTTGTTACAATTTTATAATTATTCTAATCCTGTAAGGATGGTTTTACAGATTGTTATGTTTTAATATAAGCACTTTACATGAAAATAAGAGTACTCTGTGGTGCACTTCGAGGTGTCTAATGTTTTAATATGAGCACTTTACGTGAAAATAAGAGTACTCTGTGGTGCACTTTGTGGTTTCTAATGTTTTGATATGAGCACTTTACATGAAAATAAGAGTACTCTGTGGTGCACTTCGAGGTTTCTAATGTTTTAATATGAGCACTTTACATGAAGATAAGAGTACTACTCTGTGGTGCACTTCGAGGTTTCTAATGTTTTAATATGAGCACTTTACATGAAGATAAGAGTACTCTGTGGTGCACTTCGAGGTTTCTAATGTTTTAATATGAGCACTTTACATGAAGATAAGAGTACTACTCTGTGGTGCACTTCGAGGTTTCTAATGTTTTAATATGAGCACTTTACATGAAGATAAGAGTACTCTGTGGTGCACTTCGAGGTTTGTAATGTTTTAATATGAGCACCTTACATGAAAATAAGAGTACTCTGTGGTGCACTTCGAGGTTTGTAATGTTTTAATATGAGCACTTTACATGAAAATAAGAGTACTCTGTGGTGCACTTCGAGGTTTCTAATGTTTTAATATGAGCACTTTACATGAAGATAAGAGTACTCTGTGGTGCACTTCGAGGTTTCTAATGTTTTAATATGAGCACTTTACATGAAGATAAGAGTACTCTGTGGTGCACTTCGAGGTTTGTAATGTTTTAATATGAGCACCTTACATGAAAATAAGAGTACTCTGTGGTGCACTTCGAGGTTTGTAATGTTTTAATATGAGCACTTTACATGAAAATAAGAGTACTCTGTGGTGCACTTCGAGGTTTGTAATGTTTTAATATGAACACTTTACATGAAGATAAGAGTACTCTGTGGTGCACTTCGAGGTTTGTAATGTTTTAATATGAGCACCTTACATGAAAATAAGAGTACTCTGTGGTGCACTTCGAGGTTTGTAATGTTTTAATATGAGCACTTTACATGAAAATAAGAGTACTCTGTGGTGCACTTCGAGGTTTCTAATGTTTTAATATGAGTACTCTGTGGTGCACTTCGAGGTTTCTAATGTTTTAATATGAGCACTTATCATGAAGATAAGAGTACTCTGTGGTGCACTTCGAGGTTTCTAATGTTTTAATATGAGCACTTATCATGAAGATAAGAGTACTCTGTGGTGCACTTCTAGGTTTCTAATGTTTTAATATGAGCACTTTACATGAAGATAAGAGTACTCTGTGGTGCACTTAGAGGTTTCTAATGTTTTAATATGAGTACTCTGTGGTGCACTTCGAGGTTTCTAATGTTTTAATATGAGCACTTATCATGAAGATAAGAGTACTCTGTGGTGCACTTCTAGGTTTCTAATGTTTTAATATGAGCACTTTACATGAAGATAAGAGTACTCTGTGGTGCACTTAGAGGTTTCTAATGTTTTAATATGAGCACTTTACATGAAGATAAGAGTACTCTGTGGTGCACTTCGAGGTTTCTAATGTTTTAATATGAGCACTTTACATGAAGATAAGAGTACTACTCTGTGGTGCACTTCGAGGTTTCTAATGTTTTAATATGAGCACTTTACATGAAGATAAGAGTACTCTGTGGTGCACTTCGAGGTTTCTAATGTTTTAATATGAGCACTTTACATGAAGATAAGAGTACTCTGTGGTGCACTTCGAGGTTTGTAATGTTTTAATATGAGCACCTTACATGAAAATAAGAGTACTCTGTGGTGCACTTCGAGGTTTGTAATGTTTTAATATGAGCACTTTACATGAAAATAAGAGTACTCTGTGGTGCACTTCGAGGTTTGTAATGTTTTAATATGAGCACTTTACATGAAAATAAGAGTACTCTGTGGTGCACTTCGAGGTTTCTAATGTTTTAATATGAGTACTCTGTGGTGCACTTCAAGGTTTCTAATGTTTTAATATGAGCACTTATCATGAAGATAAGAGTACTCTGTGGTGCACTTCGAGGTTTCTAATGTTTTAATATGAGCACTTATCATGAAGATAAGAGTACTCTGTGGTGCACTTCTAGGTTTCTAATGTTTTAATATGAGCACTTTACATGAAGATAAGAGTACTCTGTGGTGCACTAAGAGGTTTCTAATGTTTTAATATGAGTACTCTGTGGTGCGCTTCGAGGTTTCTAATGTTTTAATATGAGCACTTATCATGAAGATAAGAGTACTCTGTGGTGCACTTCTAGGTTTCTAATGTTTTAATATGAGCACTTTACATGAAGATAAGAGTACTCTGTGGTGCACTTAGAGGTTTCTAATGTTTTAATATGAGCACTTTACATGAAGATAAGAGTACTCTGTGGTGCACTTCGAGGTTTCTAATGTTTTAATATGAGCACTTTACATGAAGATAAGAGTACTACTCTGTGGTGCACTTCGAGGTTTCTAATGTTTTAATATGAGCACTTTACATGAAGATAAGAGTACTCTGTGGTGCACTTCGAGGTTTCTAATGTTTTAATATGAGCACTTTACATGAAGATAAGAGTACTACTCTGTGGTGCACTTCGAGGTTTCTAATGTTTTAATATGAGCACTTTACATGAAGATAAGAGTACTCTGTGGTGCACTTCGAGGTTTGTAATGTTTTAATATGAGCACCTTACATGAAAATAAGAGTACTCTGTGGTGCACTTCGAGGTTTGTAATGTTTTAATATGAGCACTTTACATGAAAATAAGAGTACTCTGTGGTGCACTTCGAGGTTTCTAATGTTTTAATATGAGTACTCTGTGGTGCACTTCGAGGTTTCTAATGTTTTAATATGAGCACTTATCATGAAGATAAGAGTACTCTGTGGTGCACTTCGAGGTTTCTAATGTTTTAATATGAGCACTTATCATGAAGATAAGAGTACTCTGTGGTGCACTTCTAGGTTTCTAATGTTTTAATATGAGCACTTTACATGAAGATAAGAGTACTCTGTGGTGCACTTAGAGGTTTCTAATGTTTTAATATGAGTACTCTGTGGTGCACTTCGAGGTTTCTAATGTTTTAATATGAGCACTTATCATGAAGATAAGAGTACTCTGTGGTGCACTTCTAGGTTTCTAATGTTTTAATATGAGCACTTTACATGAAGATAAGAGTACTCTGTGGTGCACTTAGAGGTTTCTAATGTTTTAATATGAGCACTTTACATGAAGATAAGAGTACTCTGTGGTGCACTTCGAGGTTTCTAATGTTTTAATATGAGCACTTTACATGAAGATAAGAGTACTCTGGTGCACATAGAGGTTTCTAATGTTTTAATATGAGCACTTTACATGAAGATAAGAGTACTCTGTGGTGCACTTCTAGGTTTCTAATGTTTTAATATGAGCACTTTACATGAAGATAAGAGTACTCTGTGGTGCACTTAGAGGTTTCTAATGTTTTAATATGAGCACTTTACATGAAGATAAGAGTACTCTGTGGTGCACTTCGAGGTTTCTAATGTTTTAATATGAGCACTTTACATGAAGATAAGAGTACTCTGTGGTGCACTTAGAGGTTTCTAATGTTTTAATATGAGCACTTTACATGAAGATAAGAGTACTCTGTGGTGCACTTCGAGGTTTCTAATGTTTTAATATGAGCACTTTACATGAAGATTAGAGTACTCTGTGGTGCACTTCTAGGTTTCTTATGTTTTAATATGAGCACTTTACATGAAGATTAGAGTACTCTGTGGTGCACTTCTAGGTTTCTAATGTTTTAATATGAGCACTTTACATGAAGATAAGAGTACTCTGTGGTGCACTTCGAGGTTTCTAAACCAAAGTAATAGTCTAAGGATGCAACTGTACTTTGCAAGGGAAATGGTATGAAATCAGCAATGACTTGAAAACTTTAGAGACACTATTACTTGTTCACTTCTTTTGGGAATTTAAACAGGTTTAAGGGTTCTCTTACAAACATTTGAACAAGTACAGGTTAACCTTGGGAACTTAAACATTTCTTAAAAAATGCAGTTTAAAACCAGGTTGATATATTAAAAAATAATTATAAATATTTTACACTATAATGGTAATGATAGATAAAGGAGTAGGTCCGGTAAGGACCGATTTTGGCCTCAAATTTCAGTTTCATCTGACAAAAGATTTTGACCACTTTTTAAACACTTAAGTGTCTATTTCATATGATGCAATTAATTTATGTGAAAGATTTTAACTTATTTAGTCATTAAAAACGATCCGATTCTGGCTCAAATATGAGAAATCTACCAAATATGCGAAAAAATGTCACTTTTCAGATGGTTTTTGTCAAAAACGAAAGTGGCCGCATCCGTGTTCATCCTCAATCTTTATATATGTTATGTATTATCATTAAATACAACTTCCATTTCAATATTTTGGATGAACACGAATGCGGCCACTTTCGTTTTACACGGAAATCGTCTAAAATTTAACTAAAATGCTGGAATTGTGAAGATTTCAGTAATTTAGCATGAATTAATGGTGCTAGTTCTCAATATATGTGCATTGTATTGGCAAAAAGAGCCCATATTTATGTAGCAGAACCTTTCTACTATCCAATAAATGACTAAAAGTTTACATTTTAACAGTTTTGTAAAACTGCTATATTTTGGGGCCAAAAAGGGGTCTTACTGGACCTACTCCTTTGATCCAATTACGACTGACTGTACTTTTAAAAAGGTTTGTGTTTCTTTCCTGCAATTACTTGTGGATGTAATGTTCTTGAAAGATAAAATGTACAGAATTTTAATAGGGGATCTATATACACTAACCTGACTAGAAGGCAAAGGTGGAGGAGTTGCAGGAACATCCCCATCGTCTGCTGTTTCATATATTTCTTCTGCAGGACTATCATGGCGAGGTGGTAATTTTGGTCGATCTAAAAAAAAATATGCAAATATAAGATGACATCAATGCAAAATCTACTTCATTGACATCTTTCTCAAAAATTCTCTTGCTAAAATTTTTATTTCTCATTAAAATATTTATAAAAAAAACTCAACTGAACTTCATATCAATATAATTAAATTATGCAAATAAAGATCAAGCTTATTTAAATATCTTTAATCCTCATGGGCATGAACATTCTCCATTCTATGTATATTTTCAACTAATGCTTAATCAAATCTACATTATAAATAGATGGATAGCCAATCACTGGTGTTTAAAGTCCAGTGGCAAGTGTTTCATGTTAAGTATGAGAACACTCAAGTAATATGAAAAGTTATCTGCTTGATACAAGATCTACATACTTAGCTGAATATTGAATGAGCCAATTTACAAAGGAAATCTGTGGGAAAACATGTCACTCCTTCAGAACACATTATTCTGATAACCATGCTAAATGCAGCATGCTAAGCAGAAATACAACATAAACCAATTGCCAAGACTTGGTTTTTACCTGGCAGGGTAATGCACCCATGACCTTATCCACTAGAGGCAAGCACACCAGTAAGAAACCACAAGGTGGCATGTTTTGAGATAACAGACAAAGGGTTAACAGTTAAACTAGAACATGACAACACCCTTTTCCTCTTCTAAAACACCAAGACATGATAATATAATAAAGAATAAACAAATCAGTATACTTATGATCAATCTTAGTCGTAAGTTTTTTTTGTGAAATCGACTCCAAATGCGAATTTCGACAATAATGTCTCTTGGTTGATGCTCGAGACAAAATATTTGAAAATCAAAAGCTTTTTAAAAAGATGAAGAGCTATATTCCAAAACAAAACCCACATGTTTCCTTACTTTCTCTGGAGAAAACTACTAACCTTCATCATTGTCTGGAACATTATAATAATCCTCAAGATCCTCTGATATAAGTGGTTGTACTGTTTCAGCTGTAACATGTAAAGTGGTGTGAACTAAAGTTGTTACATATCGTATTCAGTGTAATAAAACATGTAAAGTGGTGTGAACTAAAGTTGTTACATATCGTATTCAGTGTAATAAATATGTAAAGTGGTGTGAACTAAAGTTGTTACATATCGTATTCAGTGTAATAAAACATGTAAAGTGGTGTGAACTAAAGTTGTTACATATAGTATTCAGTGTAATAAAACATGTAAAGTGGTGTGAACTAAAGTTGTTACATATCGTATTCAGTGTAATAAATATGTAAAGTGGTGTGAACTAAAGTTGTTACATATCGTATTCAGTGTAATAAAACATGTAAAGTGGTGTGAACTAAAGTTGTTACATATAGTATTCAGTGTAATAAAACATGTAAAGTGGTGTGAACTAAAGTTGTTACATATCGTATTCAGTGTAATAAATATGTAAAGTGGTGTGAACTAAAGTTGTTACATATTGTATTCAGTGTAATAAAACATGTAAAGTGGTGTGAACTAAAGTTGTTACATATAGTATTCAGTGTAATAAAACATGTAAAGTGGTGTGAACTAAAGTTGTTACATATCGTATTCAGTGTAATAAATATGTAAAGTGGTGTGAACTAAAGTTGTTACATATAGTATTCAGTGTAATAAAACATGTAAAGGGGTGTGAACTAAAGTTGTTACATATCGTATTCAGTGTAATAAAACATGTAAAGTGGTGTGAACTAAAGTTGTTACATATAGTATTCAGTGTAATAAAACATGTAAAGTGGTGTGAACTAAAGTTGTTACATATCGTATTCAGTGTAATAAATATGTAAAGTGGTGTGAACTAAAGTTGTTACATATTGTATTCAGTGTAATAAAACATGTAAAGTGGTGTGAACTAAAGTTGTTACATATTGTATTCAGTGTAATAAAACATGTAAAGTGGTGTGAACTAAAGTTGTTACATATTGTATTCAGTGTAATAAAAATGTAAAGAGATGTGAATTAAACTTTCTCTAATTTTTGTGCTATTTTCACATTTCCTGACTGGTGTGAGAAAAATATTTCTCCTCACAAGTGAAAAGTCTGTTCTCAGCAAATTATTGGTTGAAATTTAATTGTGACGTTGAATTGTCTTGTTTTCTTCTGAATTTTCTTATTGTGACGTCATGAAAAAAGGCAACCATGCCTGATGACGTCACATCAAAAGTACACAACTATCCTCAAATCTTCGAAAAGTAAGGATAAAAGTCATTAGAGAAACAGATTTCACCACTGTAACGCATGTATTACAATATTTCTCCACTCTCAACAGTTAAATTTTAATTATTTAAAAAGCTCGGCAAGTCTCTCGCTTTAAATAATAAAATTTAACTGTCTTAAGTGGAGAAATATTGTAATACACTTGTTGCAGTTATGGAATCTATATTTCTATCATTCTTTGACAACTCATCCCTTTCCACACCCATTGTATAAAAAAAAAATCAATGTGTGGTTGCCGGTGATCTCTGAAAATATTGGATGAGAACCATTGTCAGTTCACTGGATGAATCAAAATATGGTAACAGGTGTTAATGAAATTGACAACTTTGTGAAATGTGGAAGGCACTCAACGATGATTTTTATTTAACAAATGAAAATTTATGTTTTAATCATCAGAGAAACAGGTTCTTACATAGTTATTCATGGATTATAGGATATATCCAATCTCAATAGTTAAATTATAGATTTTAAAGTCCTTGCCAAGCCTCAGACTTAAAAGTCAATAATTTAACTATCTCGATTGGATAGATCTAACAATCCACTGGTATGAATGTAAGAATCTATATTTATCAAAATATGTAAAGTGGCATGAGGTAAATATAAAAGATTTCTTATTCTGTGTAATTTACCTATAAAAGTCTTATGCAATCAATTTTGATTGACAAGATATTTTTCATATATTTTTTATTTATACTTTAAATCTGCTGTGGTCCTATGTAAATGTATATATATTCTACCACTGTAATCTGCTGTGGTCCTATGTACATGTATATAGATTCTATCACTGTAATCTGCTGTGGTCCTATGTACATGTATATAGATTCTACCACTGTAATCTGCTGTGGTCCTATCTACATGTATATAGATTCTACCACTGTAATCTGCTGTGGTCCTATGTACATGTATATAGATTCTACCACTGTAACGAGTGTGATACAATATCTGCTGTGGTCCTATGTACATGTATATAGATTCTACCACTGTAATCTGCGGTGGTCCTGTGTACATGTATATAGATTCTATCACTGTAACGAGTGTGATACAATATCTGCTGTGGTCCTGTGTACATGTATATAGATTCTATCACTGTAACGAGTGTGATACAATATCTGCTGTGGTCCTATGTACATGTATATAGATTCTACCACTGTAACGAGTGTGATACAATATCTGCTGTGGTCCTATGTACATGAAGATAGATTCTACCACTGTTACGAGTGTGATACAATATCTGCTGTGGTCCTATGTACATGTATATATATTCTACCACTGTAATCTGCTGTGGTCCTATGTACATGTATATATATAGATTCTACCACCGTAACGAGTGTGATACAATATCTGATTGGTCCTATGTACATGTATATAGATTCTACCACTGTAACGAGTGTGATACAATATGTCCTATGTACATGTATATAGATTCTACCACTGTAACGAGTGTGATACAATATGTCTTATGTACATGTATATAGATTCTACCACTGTAACGAGTGTGATACAATATGTCCTATGTACATGTATATAGATTCTACCACTGTAACGAGTGTGATACAATATGTCCTATGTACATGTATATAGATGCTACCACTCTAACGAGTGTGATACAATATGTCCTATGTACATGTATATAGATGCTACCACTCTAACGAGTGTGATACAATATGTCCTATGTACATGTATATAGATGCTACCACTCTAACGAGTGTGATACAATATGTCCTATGTACATGTATATAGATGCTACCACTCTAACGAGTGTGATACAATATGTCCTATGTACATGTATATAGATTCTACCACTGTAACGAGTGTGATACAATATGTCTTATGTACATGTATATAGATTCTACCACTGTAACGAGTGTGATACAATATGTCCTATGTACATGTATATAGATTCTACCACTGTAACGAGTGTGATACAATATGTCCTATGTACATGTATATAGATGCTACCACTCTAACGAGTGTGATACAATATGTCCTATGTACATGTATATAGATGCTACCACTGTAACGAGTGTGATACAATAAATATCCACTTCAGACATCTACATTTTCAAATTTAAAACCGAAGGCTTGCTGAGCGTTTCAAATATTTAAATTAAACTTTCAGGAGTGAACAAATATAGTAGTTACAGGATTTGGTGGTGGAATCAGGTTCTCTAATAATTTTTAAACACTATTAAAGTCATAAACATTTAACAAAACAAACCAGTTGAGAGAGCACTGGTTAACGTAGTTATAAGTCCATCTTTGGTTCTGTGGTAATGTTCCACTAATCTCTCTAAGCCATCAAATAATGGTCCATCATCTATATAATGTACTAACTGGCCCCTAAAGTCCTGAAATAGTCATAATTAATATGTTAACTCAAATGTTATATATCTTAGTGCATATTGAGAGATAGTTTAGTTTTGCACTTGTCTAAACACAGTAACTAATATTATTATTATTATTTTGTTGAAGGCAAAAAGTAGTTTAATTGCATTTATTTAAAACTCATTCAATGTTATTCCATCCAATTTATGTATATGAGAATATTCATATATATTCATGTTTCAGTTTTATCGTAATACTTTCTAATAAAGGGCTGCGCTTGAGCGCATGATACGCCCGTTGCTCTTTTAACTTGTCCTTTATGCTTTAAATGAATTTATATGATCAACTAGAAATATATATTCAAATCAAAAGGGATGTTACATTAATATATTCACCAAAGTTTCATAAAATCCCCCTTTTTTAAGTATAAAAATTCATTACTTAAGAAAACGTAAAATCTAAAATTTATAGAAATGGAAAGGTAGCTTATATCAATAGATATAAACAATTTATCAAAGTTGCATAAAATTTTTTGAAAGTGTTAGTTATTGTCCCAAAATTGAAAAATCCCCCCTTTTTTAAGCATAAAAATTCATAACACGGAAATGTAAAATCTGAAATTCATAAAAATTGAAAGGGAGCTTACATCAATAGATATAAACAATTCACCAAAGTTTCATAGACATTGATGAAAGCCTTTTTGAGTTATTGTCCGAAGTGTTGAAAATCCCCCTTTTTTATGAATAAAGCCCCATAAATCCAAAACTTAAAATCTGAAATTTATAAAAATTAAAAGGGAGCTTACATCAATAGATATAAACAATTCACCAAAGTTTCATGGACATTGGTGAAAGCCTTTTTGAGTTATTGTCCGAAGTGTTGAAAATCCCCCCTTTTTTATGAATAAAGCCCCATAAATCCAAAACTTAAAATCTGAAATTAAAAAAAAACGAAAGGGAGCTTACATCAATAGATATAAACAATTCACTGAAGTTTCATGGAAATTGGTGAAAGTGTTTTTGAGTTATTGTCCGAAGTGTGGACGATGGACGGACGGACAACGGTATACCATAATACGTCCCGTCTAAAAGACGACAGGCGTATAAAAATTAGTTCTGTGCCAACTGCAACAATTTTTTTTTTTACTAATTTCAGATACAGAATTTTTTTTTTAAACCCAGAAACTTTATTTAAATAGTTCATGTCATTGTTATTATGATTTTTTGGTTATAAATGAGAAATGAGAAATTCAATTTGCAAAAAATTGTTGCAAATTTTTATGTTAATTGTGTACAAGTTGTGGATACCTCAGCAAAGAATGGTAATTCAATTTTATGAAAAAGTTTCTTTCCTCATTTATTCAAAAATTTTAGATGTTCCTACATTCAGACTTTTCTAGTTAAATTCTCCTTTCTGCATGTTATTTATTACATTATAAGAAATATTTATGTGCAATTCTAACCCTGGTATTTTTTATCCTAACAAAGTATGCTATAAAATAAATAAAAGAAGAATGTTGCCATGGGACATAGATGTGTCTGCTTGTAAATGTGGAAGAGTCAATATACTAATTCAAACCTATTGACATTTTGTTTTCTTGATATTTAATGACATTTGTTTCTGTATGTTGTCATTATAAATTGCGTGGGGTTTTGAGTGTTAAAATAAAAAAGTAAAATTAGAGTGCAGGAATGAATTTTTAATCTATAAATGGACATAACTTAAGAATGGTGAACATGATACCACCCAAATTCAAAAAAGATCTGTGTTTGGTGGTAATAAGCATTGTTGAGGCAAACAAAAGTTATAAAACAGAAACAAATTTCTGGACATAAATACATACAGTCAGACAAGGGTAAACCTTAATGCCACTTAGCCTAGCAACAGGGCATAAAATGGAAGAAAAACAAATGACAGGTCAATTTCCAATTCTTGATATTTGATATTTAATGAAGACTTGTTCTAAGTCTAAATTGAACCAATTAAAAATATAAGAGTTAGTTTAGTTACCCAGCTATAACTACTATATGACCAGTAGTGATATTATAAATATGGACCAACACTCCTTTAATAAAATAATTACCTTAACCTTGACCTCATAATTGAATACATGATGTTTATGACAAACTGTGATCACATGATAGTTAACATCTTTCTTGTTTTTTCGTACTAAAAATAGTCCTTCTTTGCTTTGATGGGCTTCTAATAACATTGTGGCAGTCTGAAATGGAGAAGAATACTATTTATAATGATTCACATCACTTAAAATAAAAAAGATGTAAGTTGACAGGGATTCTTCGTCTGTTAAATCAAGGAAATAATAATTGAAGGTGACTCACGTCCCTTTAAAGAAACACCAGCTATGTTTAACTATTAAAAGGAAAAAAATGTCAACATTGAAAGTGAAACTATTTGTTGACAAATTCAATCCACATTAAATCTTTCTTATACAGGTAAAAACCATGATTAACAGACTTTAGAACAATTCAATTGCACATACTATGTAAGAATTATATTTGTTTATATTCTTATTTTTAATATTTGGTAGAAGATACATTTATATATAAGCACTAACAGTGTATAGATCGTCACTTGGCTGTCACTTTTTAATCTATAGGTAAGCTTTTTGTAAAAGCTATTTTTTCTTTGTAATAATTGACGTTTACGGCGCTAAATATATTTGCTGTATTTGCCGTCCGTCTTTATGACGTTATGTTTTCCTTTGAATGTTATTTCAATTTGTTTACGGCAGTTTATTATTTGGATTTTATTTGGACACACAAGATGTTTTTTATAAGAGAGCATAATCGGTAAGAATATATTTAATCCGACTTTATCATTCATTTCTTTAGCAAGAATTGTAACAATGTTCCGTAAATGCAAACTTTGTACTTTTATCAGAAAACATGTTTCTTTATATTTTTATGATTGAGAAGTAATTAATGCGCTGTATATTATTTTTATGGATAAAGGAATTTAGTTTCACTGTTATTTATAATTTATAATTTATGTATTTGCAGAGAATCGTATCGTATACAACGAAATTAAAGAACTGATTTGATACGCATACTTGACTTTGTTTTTGATTTACTGTGTGGTCCAAACATACTATCTTTGAGTATTTGTATAAATGTGGTATCCCATGGTACTATGTTGAAATCTTTATTATGTCTCTATAATATTTGGTGAAATTAGCTCAGCAAAAAGATTCAGTTGCACATCTTATTCAAATACTGATAATTTTTAACAAAAAAAAACAGACTCTAAAAACACTAACATATATGTATACAACAAATGTTCAATACCCTCAGTTCTGTAAATTGACTATTTGACAATTCCCGTCAATTGACCCTGTTATTAGAGATCCCTTTTTAGTTGTCTCCCTTATGAGGGTCACTCATTTTAATTTACAATGGGGAGCTAGTAGAAAGAGAAAATTTACCTGTGCGTAATGTGAGTAATCTGAAAGGTTTTCAAATCTTTTAACTACATTAATTTGTTGTTAAGATAAATACTTTTGTCATCAGAAATTGTTTTTCGTGAAAAATTAGTTGAACTGCCGATACACAACTTTCAATTTGCTATGCTTTGCTTGGCAAAAGCCAATTTTGTCCGGTATGGAACCAGTCAACGATTCACAAAGGGAATTAATTCGTTTAGATCGTGCAGATCAGGGCTAACTATTTCCCGATTAAATAATTTTAGATAAGAACTCTTTATGAAGATCATTATCGTATATGATTATTTTTTAAGGTAAGATCTAAAGATAATTCAGATCAGATAAAAACAAATATTACTGTGGATTTATCTATTTTCATGGGTACCAATTTTCATGGGTTGAGAAAAACCATAACATTTCCTGGATATTTGATTTCTTGGTTTTGAAAAAGTCTGCATACAACCTTATAGAAAATTTGTCATTCGTTGAACATTCAAATCGTTGTTCAACTGTACCCACGATATCCACGAAAATTGGTATCCAACGAATAATAATGAATCCACAGTGACCATCTAATGACGAGACATAACTAAGATTAAAACCAATGAATTATTTACCTTCCTGTCAATATGAGACATACTTAAGATTAAAACCAATGAATTATTTACCTTCCTGTCAATGAGACATACTTAAGATTAAAACCAATGAATTATTTACCTTCCTGTCAATATGAGAATGAAACCATAATTCTTTTCTTGTTCTTATTGATCTGTAGTCTGGAAAATCTGTAATAGACAAGTCAGTAAAATCAAAACTATAGTTGAAAAGCAAAATGTTTAAAAAAAATTGTTACTTAACATCATTTAAAAAAGGTTAAATATATATTTTCCATGATGTTATATACAAGTGAAACTGCGAGCTACTGCTCACTGATGATACCCCCGCCGCAAGTGGATAATATTAATAGTGTAAAAATATGCAAGTGTTCGGTAAACAGGAAGTTGTCGAGTGATGAATCTGAAAACGCATCACACGGCATAGCTGACTTATATAAATAAAGGCAACAGTAGTATACCGCTGTTCAAAACTCATAAATCCATGGACAAAAAACAAAATCGGGATAACAAACTAAAACCGAGGGAAACGCATTAAATATAAGAGGAGAACAACGACATAACACTAAAATGTAACACATATAGACAAAATCCCACGAGAAAAACAAATATAACATATATATATAACATCAAAACCAAATACATGAATTTGGGATAGACAAGTACCGTGACACGTCTTATCGCAATGTGAATTTACACTCAAAAATAAGAGAAAACAAACGACACAACGTTATAATGTAATACACACAGAAACGAACTATAATATAACAATGACCATATTCCTGACTTGGTACAGGGCATTTTTAAAGGAAAAAATGGTGGGTTGAACCTGGTTTTGTGGCATGCCAAACCTCGCACTTTTATGGCCATGTGAAATATAACATCAAAATGACAACACAGGACTACAATATAAATAAATTGGAGAACACAATAGACAAAGAATCACACGAACAACAGCCAACAAAAGGCAACAAGTTCAAAATTTTAATACGCCAGAAGTGTATTTTGTCCACACAAGACCTATGTGTGACGCACAGATACAAAAGTTTGAAAGCCGAAACGAGTACAAAGTTGAACAGCATCGAGGACCAAAAGATCAAAAAGGTTGTGCCAAAAACGGCAAGGGTTTTCCGTTAAGTTACCAGAAAATCCCTATAATTTAGAGTAATTTATACTTTTGCAAACAGTAAATTTAATAAAATGAATATTCAAAAGATGTACATGATAAAGCTGAAGTATTAACTAATTACAGGAAACAACTGAAATACATTTACATAACCAGACATTTGAAACACAAAAGTAGACACATCCGAATACGTATAAACCTCTACGCCAAGTGACTTCCTATTTGAAACTGAAAAATGACGAAAAAATGACGTCATTAGAATTAGTAAAACAGAGCATCAAAAAATGAAAAATGACGAAAAAATGACGTCATTAGAATTAGGATTAATTTAAGATTATATATTTGAACTAAATACTGATATTGCATTTAATAACAAAGCACATTTTAATTCTTATTAATATAAAACTGAGGTAGCAATTAACTATATTATAAAACTATGTCAGGTTTGTTATGAATCTAACTTCAAACGTAAAATATCGTACTGATTACTTTGAACGAAATCAAATCTGATAAATGAAGGCGGTGATTAATTTTCTTTACCATAACACAGAAATATAATAGAAAAGACATCAACACATTTGACAAAATCCGATGAGAATTACAAATATAACATTAAACATTTAAACTAAATACATGAATATGGGATGTATAAGTACCGTACCACGTCTTATAGTAATGCGAGTTCACACTCGGCAAAACAGTCACAATCGGGAATAAGTCACGTTTGGTAATTAAAAGATTAGACGACATTATGACAAAACACAATCTACCATGTGGTAAAAATGTCCTTAGCTAGTTTGGTCAACGAAACATCGTATGGATCCACCAAATCGTGATGGTGTCCATAAAATTTACGGAGTGTCAATTTTAATCTGTCCTCCTCATAACTTTGTTGGAGCAGTTTCTGCGTAAGGAGCACACTCCTGTATATGAAGTCCGTATAGTGTGAACAAGCACGTGAATAACGTATCAATTGTGATATGTAAACACCATACGAAGGGGCAGAGGGTATGTTACTGCTGAGAAATGGGAAATTGATAATTGGGAAGTTGAAATCGTCCCGTTTATCATAGATTTTCGTGTGAAGTCGTCCATCTACGTCAATATTGAGGAAAAGATCAAGGTATGAAGCAGTCCTTCTAGTATCAGTGGTATCCTTAATTTCAAGTTCACTTGGATATATGAGATGTAAGTATTGGCTGAAATATGGGTTATTCAATGATAGAACATCATCAATATATCGGAAAGTAAAATTAAAGAATTTCGCAAGGTGCTTTTTCTTTTTGTCTTTTAGAAGGTTCTGAATGAATTCTGCTTCATACGAGTACAAAAACAAATCAGCCAGCAGGGGTGCACAATTAGTACCCATTGGTATTCAGACCTGTATCTTCATATTTACGGATTGGTATAAATCCTGAAACCAAATTTCAGAAATCCTTGTATTGTAGTTCCTGAGAAAAATGTGACGAAAATTTTCAACTTGGCTATCATGTGTAAAATCATACAAGTGTTCGGTAAACAGGAAGTTGTCGAGTGATGAATCTGAAAACGCATCACACGGTATAGCTGACTTATATAAATCCTGAAACCAAATTTCAGAAATCCTTGTATTGTAGTTCCTGAGAAAAATGTGACGAAAATTTTCAACTTGGCTATAATGTGTAAAATCAGACAAGTGTTCGGTAAACAGGAAGTTGTCAAGTGATGAATCTGAAAACGCATCACACGGTATGGCTGACATATATAAATGTTGATACCAAATTACAGAAAGGGTGGATGTGTAGTTCCTGAGAAAAATGTGACGAAAGTTTCATGGGACGGACTGACTGACGGACGGACTGACGGACGGACTGACGGACTGATGGACGGACTGACGGACGGACTGACGGACAGACAGAGGTAAAACAGTATACCCCCCCTTTTTTAAAGCGGGGGTATAAAAATATGACCTGGTATGATTTCCAATGAGAAAACTATCCAGAGAGCAAATGAAAAATAAGTGAACTATTACAGGTCACTGTACAGCCTTCAACAATGAGCTAAACCAATACCATATAGTTAGCTTTAAAATGCCCCTGTATGACAAAAGTTATTTAGTTTTGTTTGATCTGATTGTCAATAGGATGTTGAATGCTAAAATATTTGTGTTTTTAAATGAGTCTTGGGGGGAAAATATGTGAAAAGACAAGTCATCACTGTTTGATAAACAAAAAGAACCTAAACCCTTTTGCTGATAGCTACCGGACAGAAGCTACTCTGATACGATGGCTTCCCTGGCTATTATGACTCAAGTGGGAGATCTTCATTATAAATATCAATAAATTGCTTTGCCAAGCGCAGCTGGATATGACCGCAGAGGTCCAACCCTGAACAGTTGGAACAAAAATAGACACTGTATTTGCGCTAGATACAGGTCTGAATTTGGATTGTAATTAAATATTTGACACATAATAGGTTTCTGACACAGAATAACTGTAGTCAAAGAACTTAGAATTGGTTATATAATTTGAATTTATATATTATTTTGCTTTTGAGCAATTCACTTATGCTGTTGTGATCTGACCCCCCTCCCCCCCCCCCCAAAAAAAAAAAGAAAACCTCCTTTTTCTTGCTTTTATGCAATACACCTTGCTGTTGCAAATTGACCACCCCGAAACTCCCCCCTAAAAAAAATGTTTACCCCACTTTTTTGCTTTTGTGCAATACACTCTGCTGTGCCTATTGACCCCCCCCCCCCTTTTGTTTTTTTGCAAATAGTCCAAAACCTGACATTTCTTTATACCTAATTTACAAGTAGTGTAAGGGAGGTAAATCCAAACATACACAACATTATATTTTAAATGTATTTGAATTACCTCCCTTATACTGCTTTTAAATTGTCTTAACGTCCATTAACCAGAAAAACCTAGTTTTGCCCCCTTTTTTGCCCCAATTTCTAAATGACTTCAGCCATAACCCCCAAAAAGTTGATCCCTTTGTGGTATGGAAACTTGTGGTATAATTTCAGAGAGATTCATACACTTAAACACAAGTTTTTGTCTGAAACTACAAAAATACTTATTTGGGCCCCTTTTTGGCTCCAAATTCCTAAACTGTTGAGACCATAACCCCCAAAATAAATCCCAAGCTTTCTTTAGTGGTATTGAACCTTCTGGTAAAAAATCATAGAGATCCATTCACTTAAACGAAAGGTATTGTCTGGACACTAAATATGTGTTTGGACGACGACACAGACGACGACATGATAGGATTATACGACGCCAAAATTTTTTTGTGGTCCTTTAATAAAAACTTGTCTGCAGTTATTTGTCTTTATTTCATTCACTAACCCCATGTTCACAGTTTTGTATATGTTTTGATAATTTTTTCAACCTAAAAAATTTAAATATATATATTTTCGGCATTATTTAAGTAAAATTCTCGAAATTCTACTTTTTGACCCAAAATCGTAATTTTTTAACCCAAAACGGCAAAAGTTAAAAAAATTCATTGAGGCTGTACAAATTCCTTCCACTGAACGATATCCATTTGTCAAAAAAGTTTACTAGTCTGGATTCAATTCTTCCATATTCTTTCAAAAGAATTGTTCCTTTATTTCAAATTCTCGTAAATTCTGTAAATTTCATCTGATTTTGACACGTTTTTATACAAACAGAAGCGCCATGTTTACACTTTCATCTGGGTATTCAAACAAGAAAGATAACTCGTATCTGCAATGTTTTGAGCGGGAAATGTAAAAGAGGTATTCCGATCCCAATAAAACAGGACTCATCATCAGCTGTCTGAAGCGTGAATCCCAGTATACTGGGACTCGTCAGCAAAAGGATTAAATGCTTGAAACTACACCTTTTATGATTTGATAAGGTTGTAATAATTGGTTTATTAACACATACTTAATATTTGTAAACAATCCGTTCGGTTGTATCTCTTTGCTAATTCATAAGGAGTAGATCCATCCTCTGCTCTGGGAAATAATGGTGCATGATGGTTCAGTAATTCCTACAACAGAACAAAATGACACTTATATGCTTTGTTATACAATTTACAAAAGTTAACTAACTAAACTTCAATGCAAATTTCCCATAATTTTATCACAATAATTGAGGAATTAGCATTATTGTAGACCATCAGTATGGACAGAACTACATTAAAGTAATTCAAATCAGTTCTTAAAACATAATTTTCATTTGTGTGTGAGTGGGTTAGCATTTTCTGTTGACTAGCTCAAAATGAAATAACACATGTAACAAGCATTCTGTGAGTATTTCCTGGAAATACATAGTCCCCTGCTGGTTATTGTATTGGAACATATATAATGCTTACTTGATCTATAACTTGTCATGGTGTAAATTATATAACATTACAGTTTTCTTCTATGTACACAACAGACCTTCTAGTAAAAGAAAGCCGAAAGATACAAAAGGGACAGCTGTAATAGCCATGGCAAGCTTAATTACCCAACTCAAATAGGGTTGAAATGTAAAGGAAGCAGAAACTATTGTATGAATGAACAGGGGTAACTTAGCTGAAATATCTTTTTGACCTTGACTTTCACTGTACAGTTTTCTTCCTTGTACCCCTTACACACGCTCTAGTAGTGATGAATAATACTACCAAGTTCAATACCTGTCTCTGAGGGGTTTGCACCTAGGGGTCCACTACAGTACTTAATTGATAGGGGGTGATGTTGGGCTTCTGTTTCCCTCACCATTTGCATTTAACATAGATTTTTAAAATGTATATCTTTTTATATATCGTGTAGATTAAAATGTACCCTTTTCCCACGTTGTTTGGATTTCATGTGGTGTGTAATGTAAGCAGAGTACTAGTGGAATACCAAAGTGTCAAAAGAGAATTGGTTGATAAAAACACAGTAGGGAACACCAAGAAAGATGTAAGACGAAGAAGTTATTGGAACCTTATTGACCTAATCAGATATTTCTAATAATTTTCCTGACCAGTATTCACATATTTTTAAGCTTGGAAAGGTGACTTGTATATAGGAAGTGAAACAACAAGGTTTGAACAAATTGGTGACAGACACACATAAACTGATGTGTAAGATTGACAAACTTATAATAATTGGCCTTTTGTTGATTGATGGGCAGTGACCTAACAAAGAGTCTCAAATTATAAATCTAAGGTATAAAAAAGAAGATGTGGTATGATTGCCGAGACAACTATCCACAAAAGACTAAAATGACACAGACATTAACAACTATAGGTCACCGTACGGCCTTCAACAATGAGCAAAGCCCATACCGCAGTTTATCAAAAAGAACACAACCTTTTGATTAGCTGCATTGATAAGATTATATACCTGTATACAATGTTTATGGCCTTTGTACGCAGCAACATGTAATGCCACCCAACCAGTTTTTGGACATCTGAGTTGTACATCAGATTTTCCTTCCTCTATTAAAATCTTGACTATATTTGGTCTGTTTGTCACACATGCTCTCTGAAATGAAAGAAACACATAGGATTAATCAGGATGCATTACGGACATTTAATGCTGGAAAATATTTTTAATAAAATCTTTTCTTCATGAACTAAATATGAAAAAGAAATAATAGAATACCTTTGTACATGTAGTAATATTTTCCTAGATTTTAGGAATATATTTACATTTTTAAGGTACTATTATTTATAAAGTGAGTAAGTTTAACAATTAATTGTTGTTCTATTCTCTTCTTTAAACTAAAAATGTTTTTTAAAGAGTACTAAAATAATTCTTATATTTCCATATCTGCATGAAACCGAGCTTGAGCATTGCACAACATTACATTTTCTTGTACTGTTTATGAAAAATGCATATGAAATCTGCTCAGATGTACAGTGGCTGATATTAATTTTGATTAATTTGTTAATGCTGTATCAATAAATATATATATATATATATATTATACTGGAGATTTCTATCTAAGCTATTATTTTCTTCCTTGTAACTTTTGTTATTCTAGGAACTTGCAGTCAGGAAGTGGATTTTTTGTGTGTCCATGTATGTAATGGCATATCTTTGATAGTATCTGTAAAACATTTTTACAACTTGTCTTTTGTTGTACATTTGTATATTGCTTTTTATTTATGCTGTTTAATTGCTGCATTTATTATTGATTTTTTTTAAATATGCAACAGGTGCCAGATACACAATTTGGTTGTAAGTGTTAAGCTTCTGCTGAAAAGAGAAGAATAAATGTTTTTCAGTAGAGAATAAAACTTCAAAATGTACTGGTAAGTTTAACCATAGAAGTATCATATTTATCAAGGTTTTTATATATAGAACATATTAATGGCCTGAGATAACCTTACATGTAATGCTGTAAACCCAGCTTTGTCAATCATCTCCACATCAGCCTCTTTTTCAATCAATATTTTCACAATTTCTTCAAAGCCATAGTTTGCTGCATCATGGAGACAAGTAGACCCTATGTAAATAGAAAATCAGAATTATTTTATGTCAATATATAATACATGTGTGAGTCTCGCGCTAAAGACTTGGCAGCCCTTCTGTCCTGGACACTATTAATTTTTTCCTCGGCTTTTCCCTGTCGTATTTAGCATTTTTGGGGGATGAATTTTCAGCCTCGTTACTCCTTTCATCTACCGTTTTTCGTTTTGAAACTGACGAAGTCCCTGGGGTTCCCGTACTAAAATATTAAAAAATATTTTGTTGCATGGTTTCGTGCTCAAGAGCTGTACAACAAGACAGGTCAATACCAATCAATACATCATACCCCCAAATACCGTTAATTGAAAATCTCGGCACAATAAGCAATGTACAATACCCCAAGCCATGGTATGAGAAATCGATATTTAAAGTACGAAAATCGCAATCAACACATGATACCAGGCCACCAGACATGCCAGAGTTATTTGTTCTATTTTTAAAATATGTACAACAGGACCTGTACAAACCAGTTCAAATTCTTGGAATCCCAGATGATTTAATTGAATCGACTTGGCTAACATAGAATAGTGATGAAGGGATTTTTCACTTTCTATTTTGGAAACGTCAAGAAGTTTTTGTTACTAGTCCGTTGGGCATATCGGATTACACATTTTAATTGCCCGAGGCGTAAATGATCTAGTCCCGGGTGTCGGGCTAGTGGATTTTTTAACCCCTGGTTTGATTTTTTTCCATGTTTTAAGGAGAACCTCCCCATCTTTTGAAACTACCTTGGTGATTTTTAATATTTTAATATTATTTTTAATCCTATCCATGTTGCATTTTTAACACTAAGGCCATGGTGTTTCATTAAAACTTATCCTCTGATATTTTATTAACATGTATCCCATGATGCTTTATCAACCCTCAACCTCATGAAGTTTAATTGACACTAGCACAATGATATTTAAACACTTACCCCATGATGTTTTATTAACACTGACCCCATGATGTTTTATTAACACTGACCCCATGATGTTTTGTCAACTGTTACCCCAATGATGTTTTATTAACACTTACCCCCATGATGTTTTATTTACACTGACCCCATGATGTTTTGTTAACTCTTACCCCCATGATGTTTTATTAACACTTACCCCATGATGTTTTGTTAACACTGACCCGTTGATGTTTTGTTAACTCTTACCCCCATGATATTTTATTAACACTGACCCCATGATGTTTTGTTAACACTGACCCCATGATGTTTTATTAACACTTACCCCCATGATGTTTTATTAACACTGACCCCATGATGTTTTATTAACACTGACCCCATGATGTTTTGTTAACTCTTACCCCCATGATGTTTTATTAACACTGACCCCATGATGTTTTGTTAACACTGACCTCATGATGTTTTATTAACACTTACCCCCATGATGTTTTATTAACACTTACCCCATGATGTTTTATTAACACTTACCCCCATGATGTTTTATTAACACTTACCCCATGATGTTTTATTAACACTGACCCCATGATGTTTTGTTAACTGTTACCCCCATGATGTTTTATTAACACTTACCACCATGATGTTTTATTAACACTGGACCCCATGTTTTGTTAACTCTTACTCCTATGATGTTTAATTAACAAATACCCCATGATGTTTTATTAACACTTACCCCATGATGTTTTATTAACACTGACCCCATGATGTTTTGTTAACACTGACCCCATGATGTTTTATTAACACTTACCCCCATGATGTTTTATCAACACTGACCCCATGATGTTTTGTTAACACTGACCCCATGATGTTTTATTAACACTTACCCCCATGATGCTTTATTAACACTTACCCCATGATGTTTTATTAACACTGACCCCATGATGTTTTGTCAACTGTTACCCCCATGATGTTTTATTAACACTGACCCCATGATGTTTTGTCAACTGTTACCCCCATGATGTTTTGTTAACACTGACCCCATGATGTTTTATTAACACTTACCCCATGATGTTTTATTAACACTTACCCCCATGATGTTTTATTAACACTTACCCCATGATGTTTTATTAACACTGACCCCATGATGTTTTGTCAACTGTTACCCCCATGATGTTTTATTAACACTGACCCCATGATGTTTTGTTAACACTGACCCCATGATGTTTTATTAACACTTACCCCATGATGTTTTGTTAACACTGACCCCATGATGTTTTGTTAACTCTTACCCCCATGATGTTTTATTAACACTTACCCCATGATGTTTTGTTAACACTGACCCCATGATGTTTTGTTAACTCTTACCCCCATGATATTTTATTAACACTGACCCCATGATGTTTTGTTAACACTGACCCCATGATGTTTTATTAACACTTACCCCCATGATGTTTTATTAACACTGACCCCATGATGTTTTATTAACACTGACCCCATGATGTTTTGTTAACTCTTACCCCCATGATGTTTTATTAACACTGACCCCATGATGTTTTGTTAACACTGACCTCATGATGTTTTATTAACACTTACCCCCATGATGTTTTATTAACACTTACCCCATGATGTTTTATTAACACTTACCCCCATGATGTTTTATTAACACTTACCCCATGATGTTTTATTAACACTGACCCCATGATGTTTTGTTAACTGTTACCCCCATGATGTTTTATTAACACTTACCACCATGATGTTTTATTAACACTGGACCCCATGTTTTGTTAACTCTTACTCCTATGATGTTTAATTAACAAATACCCCATGATGTTTTATTAACACTTACCCCATGATGTTTTATTAACACTGACCCCATGATGTTTTGTTAACACTGACCCCATGATGTTTTATTAACACTTACCCCCATGATGTTTTATCAACACTGACCCCATGATGTTTTGTTAACACTGACCCCATGATGTTTTATTAACACTTACCCCCATGATGCTTTATTAACACTTACCCCATGATGTTTTGTCAACTGTTACCCCATGATGTTTTGTCAACTGTTACCCCCATGATGTTTTATTAACACTGACCCCATGATGTTTTGTCAACTGTTACCCCCATGATGTTTTGTTAACACTGACCCCATGATGTTTTATTAACACTTACCCCATGATGTTTTATTAACACTTACCCCCATGATGTTTTATTAACACTTACCCCATGATGTTTTATTAACACTGACCCCATGATGTTTTGTCAACTGTTACCCCCATGATGTTTTATTAACACTGACCCCATGATGTTTTGTTAACACTTACCCCATGATGTTTTATTAACACTTACCCCCATGATGTTTTATTAACACTTACCCCATGATGTTTTATTAACACTGACTCCATGATGTTTTGTTAACTGTTACCCCCATGATGTTTTATTAACACTTACCCCCATGATGTTTTATTAACACTGGACCCCATGATGTTTTGTTAACTCTTACCCCTATGATGTTTAATTAACACATACCCCATGATGTTTTATTAACACTTATCACATGATCAGGGTTTCCTCTGGGTCAATTATTTTTTTCGCCACCTCTTTCGCCAAAACAATATATTTTTCACCACTTTATTATTTTTTTCGCCAAGTAACATAAATATATTTTTCTTTTAAAATTTACCTTTTTTTCTCCCCCTCCCCCACCTTTCCCTTAAATAAGCTGAAAAGGGAAAATATTCATTGTATTTCAAACAACTTTTCTAAATGAGGGGGCCACTATACTTTTAATAATAAAGAAGATACGAGTCCTGGAATATAACAAAATTAATGGACACGTTTTGATCATATAATACGAGTATAGTTCGTAGGGAAAGTTTCTTTAAAAGAAAAATACTGATGTACCCTTTTGTACTAAGAAGTGGTTTTTACAACAAAACAAAAGTTTTTATCACATGCAATTGATCCCTCATTTCATGTGTAGTCATTAAATTGAAGGGTTACTCTCATTCGAGGGCTTGCTCCCAACCTTTTTGATATATTTCTTTATAACGACAGTTTTCTTTTCTTGACCAGATGTAAATGAAAAAGTTGAGACGTAAAACTATGCTTGAAACACGTGTGTCACTCAAACGACTTTAAAGTAGTCTCCCTAATCAATTACCTATATTAAAGTCAAAGGATAATTAAAGTTTTAAATCAGAGATTTTTCTTGCTTTGAACATTTTTCGTCACAACAACAGCTTTCTTTTCTTAACTATCTTCAAAAGGAGAGGAGACGTCAAAAGTTTGCTTCAATCACCTGCGTCGCAAAGTGGTAAATAAAATTCTGAATGTGACATTTAGCGGAAGCCATTTAACCATATCATTTTGTCTATCAATTCAATCAACACCTTTATTAATTAGTCCTTTGTTGTCGATAGCTCTAAAATGCAATCAGCTGATTATTGATTTTCTGTCCAAATCTTAATGAGGTCAGTAAAGTTCGAGAAACTTGAAAAAAAGTAAATAAACAATATGGAGGAAAATAAATCGTTATATATATTTCTTTCGCCAAATTCTTTTGCAAATGACAAATTTTATCGCCTAAATTATTATTTTTTCGCAAATTGCGAAAATGGCAACCGCCAGCAGAAACCCTGCATGATGTTTTATTAACACCAACCTCATGATTTTTCATTAACACTTAACCCATGATGTTTTATTAACACTCACCCCATGACGTTTTATTAACACTTACTCCATGATGTTTTATTAACACTTACCCCATGATGTTTTATTAACACTATCCCCATGAAATTTTTTAAACATGTACCCTCATGATGTTTTATTAACACTTACCCCATGACGTTTTAGCATTTATATCAGGACATAATCTATGATTCAAAATTTTTCGAACTTGGTCTGCTATTCCTTAAAACAAAACATAACATGATCATAAATGAGAAACATAAGAAATAATTTGTATAATATTGTTTAAAACATTTTAAAAACAAAGTTTTGTTAATTAGTAAGTATTTAACTAGTCAGCACATTTTGTGATGCTAAAACTGCAAGAGCAAAATGGATGACATATGCATTTGAAAAAAATTAAATATTCCAAAACCAAAATAGAACCAGATAGAAATGTAATGATACCATTATCTAACAATCATTCTTTCAAGAATTTCAATGAATTTTGTGTTGATTGAAGACTATCATATAGCTTCTTGAAGTAGGATGGTAACCATATGTACGAATCAGATCTAATCTAATATCGTTAGGTTGATTTTCTAGGCACTTTAAATACTAATATAACATATATATATCTCTGCCTTGAACATTAAAATCTGTTGACTATCAATATCAATTTCAGTAACTATCAACCTTAACAAATCAAATTCAATTTACATCTTACCTTCTACAACAGCCCTGTGTAAAACATTTGTCTGACCTAGCTGTCTTGCCTTATTTGGTGGTATTTCTGCACAGCAATGTTGTGTTAGTTGTGTAATTAATCCATTTGGTGATGATTGATAATGAGTAACTAACTTGTCAAGACCTGAAAAACACACAAAATCATTAGTTAATAGAAGCTGATTTCACTTGCAAACATTGAACACAACAAATAATTTTCATGATGAAACATTTTCTACATGGATTTTAAAGCTAGAGGCTCTGTCATGTCTATAGAGCCTGTGTTGCTCCCCTAGGTCTATGAGCATCTTTAACAATGACACTCTCCAACATTGTTGATTAAAATAGAATTCATGACAAAATTCTCTTTTTTTGTTTATCTTGTATAACTGCTGATCATTTTTTTCTGTGTACAGTTGCTATCATATTCTTTCGTTTTGGCTCAAAACACAAAAAAGGGTAAAATCACTCCTATACCATATATAAAGTGTCTACTAACAATTTGGGAAACATTTGCCGTTTATAGATATTGTCTTGCTGATAGAATCTTACCATGAACTATTGGTCCTTCATCAATTTGGTAATGTCCTTTGTAGATTTCTTTGATCTGGAAATGATAGACCTTGCCCTTATGTGTGACAGAAACAACATAGTCTTGTGTGGAACTGGTGCTGTCTCTTATCAAGAACATACCATCCATGTTAGCATGGGCAAGACCTAAAAAAATATTATATTAAATATATTTCTCTAACATTAGTTGTGCAGCATGCAAAGACACATTTTTTTTCAATATACTTTAAATTAAGAAATTATTGTCTGCATTTATATTATTTTATTTTCTAATAATGAGCCAAAAAAGCAAGATTAATTACTGTGATCTTCATGAATGTTGTAGGTACTAATTTTCATGGATTGAGAAAAACTTGCATTTCTAGATACTTCATTCATGGTTTAAACAATGTCTGCATACATTATTATGTAAAACTTGTAGTTCATTGTTCATCCAAATTCAAGGTTCACAAGTTACCATGAAATCCATGAATAATAATATATTATATATTGTGTATCATTCTTCTTTTTTCATTGGTTATTATGATCACATGATTCAAAGGGTATTACATGTTCATGAAGCCTTGTTTCTATTTTTAAATTTATGGACCTTATGTTTCTATTCAATTTGACAGTCAAAATTCAAAATCTTGCAAAAAACAATGTTAATTATACATTAAGAAAATTGAACTCCACTTACATGATACAGTTGTATTTAGCATATAAATAAAGGATTCCATCAATATGTTATACCAGAACCTGTTAGATAATATAGACACTCAAAATAAGTCCTCGGTCAATATAATCTGAACAGGTCCATATTTACAGAACAAGTTTATAATAATTGGCATGTCATGTCATTAGACTTAATAGTTTAAGTTTCTCTAATTAAGAGCATTCATTTTGGTATGGTTCCATTTTACAAAATTTGTATTAAAATGGAAACATACATGCTTGTTCAACTTTTACATAAATTAGGCCATTAGTTTTCTCCTTTGAATTGTTTTACATTGTCATTTCAGGACCTTTAATAGCTGACTATGCGGTACAGGCACTACAAACTCCTCAGAGTCTGCATTGACCAGTTTTTGTGCTCGACCAGTAAAATCGAGTACACATTTTACTCGACTAGTCTCGACATTGTCTCGACTGTACTTAACTGTACTTAAGTGTACTCGACTAGGTCTCGACTTTACTTAATTAGTCTGATTCAGTACTTGATGATCTTTGTGTAGTCTGAAATGGTCTTGACCAAGGCTCGACCTGTCTCGACCTGTCTTGACTAGTCTCGACCTGTCTCGACTCAGTCTCAACCAGTTTCGACCTGTCTCGACTAGTCTTGACCTTCAAATTTAGTTTTGACTGGTGTAAATCAGCCCATCTAACTAAATTAAATATTGATCTTAAAAAATTCAAGCTTATTAGGTAGTTTGATTTATTGCTGTGAAATGAAAGAATTTAATTTTACAATATGTAAAAAAAAAATTATTATATAAAAATTCAGATAGTACACTTTAATTTTTTTAATAACTTTTTCAAATCAACTTGGATTTTCATCAAACTATGCAGCTATCTTACATATATATCAAGCTTACTGAATCCCATTTCATTTAGTTTTTTGTTGTATTGCTGTAAAATTTAAGAATTAAAGTAATCTTGGTATAAAAAGCTAGGATTTGCAATTCGTACAAAATAGAGATAGTACACTTTAATTTTTTTAATAACTTTTTCAAATCAACTTGGATTTTCATCAAACTATGCAGCTATCTTACATATATATCAAGCTAACTGAATCCCATTTCATTTAGTTTTTTGTTGTATTGCTGTAAAATTTAAGAATTAAAGTAATCTTGGTATAAAAAGCTAGGATTTGCAATTCGGACAAAATAGAGATAGCACACTTTAATTTTTTTAATAACTTTTTCAAATCAACTTGGATTTGCATCAAACTATGCAGCTATCTTACATATATATCAAGCTTACTGAATCCCATTTCATTTAGTTTTTTGTTGTATTGCTGTAAAATTTAAGAATTAAATTAATCTAGGTCAAAAAAGCTAGAATTTGCAGTTCGAACAAAATAGAGATAGTACACTTTAAGCTTTTTAATAACTTTTTCAAATCAACTTGGATTTTATTAAAACTATATAGCTACCTTGGTGATCTTACTAAATCCCAGGTTGTTATGAAGTTTTAAAATATATTTTTGTCAAATTTAATGACATGACACTATACATGATTTAATTACATCAGTACACGTGAGTTTTACAGGTAAAAAGAAAGCCCTACTTTTCTTAAACTCGTGTATTACTTATCTAGTTAATTAAAAGCCCTGCGATTTAGATTTAACAGGATGTTGCAACTTTGAATAAATGTTATTTAGAATTTAAAACTCTCTGGTAGATGTGATCTTTTTAATAAGTTTGCCCCAAGCAGAAGGTATTGCTTTATAAATCACCACAAATCAGAAGAACTATTTTAATAATTTCTAATGTTTCATCCCTTTTTGATATATTTATATAGTGTATATCAAAAGGAATAAAACATTAAAGGAATTATATTAATATTTTATGTATACTTTTTCCCAAATTATGAGAAAAGATATATTTCTAATATCGTAGCTTTTTGACCTAGGTTAATTAAATTCTTAAATTTGACAGAAATACACCAAACAAAATAACAACCTATGATTCAGTAAGATCAATATATTGCAAAGATATTTGTAGAGTTTGATGAAAATCTAAGTTGATTTGAAAAAGTTATGAAAGAAATTAAAGTGTACCATCTCTATTTTGTCAAAACTGCAAATCCTAGCTTTTTTTACCTAGATTAAATTAATTCTTAAATTTGACAGCAATACAACAAACTTTATAACAACCTGGGATTCAGTAAGAAGAATACATCACCAAGGTAGCTATATAGTTTCAATAAAATCCAAGTTGAATTTAAAAAGTTATAAAAAAAATTAAAGTGTACTATCTCTATTTTGTTCGAACTGCAAATTCTAGCTTTTTTGACCTAGATTAATTTAATTCTTAAATTTGACAGCAATACAACAAAAAACAAAATGACCTGGGATTTAGTAAGCTTAGTATACATTTAAGATAGCTGCATAGTTTGATGAAAATCCAAGTTGATTTGAAAAAGTTATTAAAAAAATTAAAGTGTACTATCTCTATTTTGTCCGAATTGCAAATCCTAGCTTTTTTTACCAAGATTACTTTAATTCATAAATTTTACAGCAATGCAACAAAAAACTAAATGAAATGGGATTCAGTAAGCTTGATATATATGTAAGATAGCTGCATAGTTTGATGCAAATCCAAATTGATTTGAAAATGTTATTAAAAAAATTAAAGTGTACTATCTCTATTTTGTCCGAATTGCAAATCCTAGCTTTTTATACCAAGATTACTTTAATTCTTAAATTTTAAAGCAATACAACAAAAAACTAAATGAAATGGGATTCAGTAAGCTTGATATATATGTAAGATAGCTGCATAGTTTGATGCAAATCCAAGTTGATTTGAAAAAGTTATTAAAAAAATTAAAGTGTACTATCTCTATTTTGTCCGAATTGCAAATCCTAGCTTTTTATACCAAGATTACTTTAATTCTTAAATTTTAAAGCAATACAACAAAAAACTAAATGAAATGGGATTCAGTAAGCTTGATATATATGTAAGATAGCTGCATAGTTTGATGAATATCCAAGTTGATTTGAAAAAGTTATTTAAAAAATTAAAGTGTACTATCTCTATTTTGTCCGAATTGCAAATCCTAGCTTTTTTTACAAAAATTACTTTAATTCTTCAATTTTACAGCAATACAACAAAAAACTAAATGAAATGGGATTCAGTAAGCTTGATATATATCTAAGATATCTGCATAGTTTGATGAAAATCCAAGTTGATTTGAAAAAGTTATAAAAAAAATTAAAGATGCCTATCTGAATTTTTATATAATAATTTTTTTTTTACATATTGTAAAATTAAATTCTTTCATTTCACAGCAATAAATCAAACTACCTAATAAGCTTGAATTTTTTAAGATCAATATTTAATTTAGTTAGATGGGCTGATTTACACCAGTCAAAACTAAATTTGAAGGTCAAGACTAGTCGAGACAGGTCGAGACTGGTTGAGACTGAGTCGAGACTGAGTCGAGACAGGTCGAGACTAGTCAAGACAGGTCGAGACAGGTCGAGCCTTGGTCAAGACCATTTCAGACTACACAAAGATCATCAAGTACTGAATCAGACTAATTAAGTAAAGTCGAGACCTAGTCGAGTACACTTAAGTACAGTTAGTACAGTCGAGACAATGTCGAGACTAGTCGAGTAAAATGTGTGCTCGATTTTACTGGTCGAGCACAAAAACTGGTCAATTCAGACTCTGAGGAGTTTGTAGTGAGGCTTTGCTCATTGTTGAAGGCTGTACAGTGCCCTGTAATTGTTAATTAATTCTGTGTTATTTTGGTTTCTTCAAGAGAGTTGTCTCATTCAGGGAATCATACCACATCTTCTTTTTTATATATATATATGCTCTTAATTAGAGAAGCTGAAACTATTTATTTGAAATGTTTTAAAAATAATTAGAATTAGTTTTAAACACTTAACATTTATCATGTTTATTAATTGCTTGATTCATTATATAAAAAACTATTTAAAAGACAGACAGTGGTACAGATTTTAACTTATTGTTGTTAAAAAACAATATACAATACTTAAATACTTATTTTATGAAGGAGGACTTGAAATAATTTATAGCGAGCTAAAAAAAAACCAGAAATTATGTCACCTTATTTGAGCATTTAGACCAATATTTCCTGAAGATGATATCATCGGCATAGTTAGTCATTTTTCAATATAAGTACTTCAATTCAAATCAATTCCAAATGTATGTCAAATATAGAAATACTTAAAGTACATGGGAAATATATCTAACCAGCAATTCTTTTATTTTAATATTATCCGATTTTGTCAAATGTATTTTTGAATGTTGAAGAGATATTTTCCATAACAATTTGATAAATCTATCTGTTTGAAAGAGCTCTGTAGAAAACAAATAACATTATACTTGTGGTTCATTTCGTTAGATAATTTATTCAGTAAGGACTCTTACAGAATTCTTTTTGAAGACAAAAAGGGTGCCAGAAAGCCTCATTGAACAATGAAACTTATATATTTCTAAAGAATTAGTGGATGAAAAAATAATACAGTGATTTTGTTATTACGTTTTTCGAATTTAAGCTTAATATAGTTTAAAAATATATGTGATAAGAAATTATAGGGTGTTGCCTTTAATGTTAAGTGTTCTCATATTTTCAAAAGTTTACATCTATTATAAGTAAATGATCTTTTTCATTGGTTAGTTTAGGTTTTACCCATTTTTAAACATAAAGTACTGGCAAGCCATACTGAACTTTGACTTATTATGTTTTGAATAAAAAGAGACCTCAGTGGTACCCACTGCCAGGGAATACTATATTTGACTAAAATAAGGTTTTCTTTCCATTTGAAAAGAATATTATTTCCTTTTAAAAATGTTTTTCATTTTCAACACACCATTAATCAATACACATACATCAGTTTCTATTATATAGTATTCTATGATGTGGTTTATAAATGAAAGATTTAAAATCATTTGAAGTTCACTCATTTAGTTTGTTTTCATCAAGAAGGAGAGATTACTGATAACCACAGCTAAAATCTTAATTCAATTTACATTTTATAATCTAGGTAATGATCGTGACTTCCTTATTCTATTTATAACTATACTTTAACTCTCAAAGATAAATTTACTATCCTAATCCTCTGTATTTTAAAATGACAAGTACACTAAGTCATAGAGATACAATATTGTAGATCTCTTTCACATCAAAGGTGAAAAAAACATGAAGGACATTAAACACTATTAATACATATAACTTAAAATAAGCAACCTTTAATTAAAAACAAATATATGATCCAATGTACTTATATATGTATATTAAAGAAAACTTTTTAAGTAGAAAACTAGCAAATCACAATTATGCAACTATGTACAGGAAAGGGGATTGAATGTGAACAGAATGTTATACAACACAGAAAAGTACATACATTATATGTCTTCATATTCTGACTCAACAAATGTACAAAATCTTCCTACCAACATGTGGGAAGGGTTATACACAGACAGTGGATCCACATATGGACAGATGATGTGGAAATTTGAAAATGTTCAAATGTGTGCAACTATATTGTATCATTTCAATGTTTTTAAAATTCTACTGTAACATTCTTTCCCAGAAATATTCAAACTGTAATGAAGGATTAAATAAATCTAATATAAACATAATAAATATCCTTTCTAGATAACTAGTATATACATGTATATCAGTTTCAGTTTCACACAAGATATATTCAAAACAAAAATTTATGACAGCACAGACAACTTTCCTTCCCTATTGTTAATTTCCCTTTTTTGGATGATCAGATGATGTGCCTTTGGCCCCTTCGGTAAGTATAAAGTCCTAATCTATAATTAGACATCTGCAGTTACATTGTACAACAAGAATTTGAACAATCAGACCTCAGGGCATCCATTGTGGGGGCTTGGATAGGATTTTGAGGTAGTTGATTCCAGTCAACAATTAATCATTCTATGGATGAAGCTGTATAAATAGGAACCCCTTGGTGTCCTGACTCTGGAAAACCTGTCTCTGATATTGCCTGGTTGTTACGGTTGTTTTCTGATGTAATCTGGTATGGTGACAGATGCCTCTCCATGCAAGAACTTATACAGGAGTATGAGCCTTACTCCTTTTCTGCATTTTACTGGATAAGCCAGACAAGCGTCTGTAGGATGTTAGTAACAGGTCCTGGTTCCAAGAAATATTTTTTTGTTACAAATTGGGCAGCTTATATTTGCACCCTATAGATTTGTTTAATTCAGCATTTTTTGTACATCTCATAATGCTGATGCATACTCAAGGTGTGGTCTAACTAACCTTTAGTATGGAAATTCTCTTTTGTATCATTGGACATTGAGTTCCTTCTTAATAATTTTAGTGTTTAATTAGCTTTTCATGTTAATTCAGCTACATGTATATACAATGTAGTTGTTTCCAGGTAATGCCCCATTATGTTGTTGTTTCAAACAACAGGGTTGCTTTTTCTGGTCAGCATAAGGATTAACTAATTTGCTGGATGAAATGTCATCTGCCAGGGTCTGGCCCTTTCTACAAGTTGTGCAAGATCTTGCCGCCTGCTGCTTACATTTAATTTATTTCACCATCTACACACACTTATTGATTTTGTAGTAACTCATCATCTGAAAAAGTTGCTGATGTGGGACTGTGTCAAATGCCTACATGTATGAATATCTAAGAATCATATCAACATCTTCTTTTATAACAGATGATTGGGCGACTGATTCTATAAAGTTCACTGATCGAATTTCACAGGTATGATGTTATCTGAAACCAGGTTGATATAAAAAAAGATGTGGTAAAAATGTATTATTACCAATCAGACAACTCTTCACAAGAAATAAAATAACACAGAAATTCGCAGCTAAATGTGATTTTCCTAAATGATCAATTAAATGGCGGTAGATGATATGTTCCAATTGTTTTACATAATACTGAGGGTAGAGAGACAGGCCTGTTGTTGACCACATGTGTATGATCTCCATTTTGATAAATAGCTGTGATTTCTAGCTTCAACTCCTATGGTAATGTCCCAGTTTCCAAAGACTGATTTAATATGTGTGTCAGAAATGATAATGTTTGGTCTAATGCTAGTCCAAATAATTCCTATGTCTTGAGCATGTTGAAAGGCAAAAAAAAGCATCACAGCAAAAATGAAGATAGTCTTAATGTGTTCAACTTTATAAGTAGTTTAAAAAATATCATAGCCTTTCAAGACTTCATAATTACTTGGACTACATTTACATGTACTTTATAAGAAGCTTTCAAACATTGAGGAGTTTTTAAACACAACCTTAAGACCTACATGACCCAAAGCGATACCTTATTGAAGCTAAAAAAATTATACATTTTGTAGCACAATTCATACAAATAGACTTGATTAGTTCCTAGTACATTCTATTTTCATGAGATTTTGTCTGCAGACCTACATGTACATGTACATCTGTACACACCAATCTGTGCCTGTATACAAAAACTCTTGCCAAATGATGTTAACGGTAAATGTTGGTGCATGACGATAAAATGTGCTCTTTTAAAAATTGAATGATTGTGATGAATCACTTTAATTTTTCCAAAAATGAGTGTAACGATAATTACTTGAGACCTCTGACAAATCACGATAAGAATTTTGACAAATTACAGTCAAATTTTCACCAATTTTGATGCTAACGGTAGCCAATATGACCGTTTGATGTCGACGCTACCCTCATACACACTGCATGCTTTTTATTTTATTGTCAATTTAAAAATTACCTTCCTTAAGCAGCTGCTCTGCTGTATCTCTTGGTATTTTCTTGTGATACCATTTAACGTTTTCATCAAGACGTTCTATTTCCTTTTTATCATTTTCTAAAAGTTTGTCAATGTGAAAGTTCTGTAAGAGTTTGCTGATATTTGCAACTTTAGTGATGTCCTCATTGGCGTAAATTGTGTCATTTTCCTCTTCGTGGCTCATTTTGATTTCTAGCTATAGATTTTCACTGTATATTACTAAACACTTCACATTTTGCACTTGTTTTCTACACAGGAGTTTTTACTTCCGTGTTCATAGTAGGGTAGTGTTTTCGTCACGTGATATAATTGTCCTCAACACATTTACACCAGTATTATTGTTTATCTTTAAAATACAATACCTGAATTAAATCCAAACAACATCATTATCTATAATAGACATTACTATAAAATTAACTTTTGTTGACAATTTTCCGAAGATTGCATTTGTTCTCGACATTAGTTTTGTATCATGACTTTTATTATGAAGTGTTGATTTACCTCTAACATCAAACTAACAAAGTTGAAACAAACACAAATTAATTCTTTATCCCTTTTAAATGGCTCTTTTAAGATACACATGAATAAAATCACAAAGTTCATACAATACAAAAAAAAAACACACATAATTTAACAAACATATATATTGAATTTAATAGTTGAAAATTATTAATAATTTATAATAATGAATAAAAGCGTACAAAGAGGGATAACTCAATTTGTTAACTCGAACTTTTAATTCATATATATGCTGTACTTTCTGAATTAGGTTTATTCCTACTTTCATTGTCAGCCTTTGAAAATACTATTAATTTCTGGCACCATATCATTAATATGGACAGTGAGAGTATACAATGAGAACTATAACTTGCCTAATGGTTTTTGTAGTAAAAAAAAAAGAAAGAAAAAAGATATCATGAAGTGCCAGTCTTTGTAAGAATCAGGCAATTTAGGTAAAATTAAAACATGATCAGAAAAAACCCACCGAGCTAATCATGCTATTTAATACTAACCATCATCCTGAGTTAAAAAGTATTACTCTTTCGTTTGTGTGTGTCTGGTAATATCAAATAGCTTGGTTAGAAAATGGTTAGAATGATAGCAAATTACAGAGTTATCTCCCCTTATTCGTTAATTTCTACGGTGCATTTCAACCAAATTGCATCTTCTATTACCAGAACAGAAAATGGAAATGAATGTTAATTTTGTGCATAACTACATGTTATGAACTGAAATCGATGTCAAATAGGGTGGCATTTTTTGGTCATGTTTTCACCACTGCCTGATTTCGTTAGGCAGACTGGCACTTAAAAACGAAGATGTGGTGTGATCCCGACACATAATACATACACAAATAATGTATTAAATATCTCGGCAATGAGACAATTTTCAACAAGAGACAAATTAAATGACACGTACATTAACAGCTGAAGGTCACCTTACGGTCTTCAACAATGAACAAAGCACATATACCACATAGTTGTATTGTTATATGTATAAAAAAAAAACACGACTTTAAATAAATCTATTATGCTTTTGTTATGCTTATGCATAGTCAGCTACAAAAGCCGGTCACAATTGTGTATCTGCTATTAAGCACTATTGTCTTGAAATATAGACTAGGTCTATAAGAAATGGTTAAGTTATGAATGTGAACAACAGTGTCAATTTTACTTTTGTAGCAGGAACAATTCTGCTGAAGATTCGGGGATGCGGACCACAGCTGGATCTGGTTCGTAAACTGATGTGAACGGAAACGACTGATGCCAAATGTGATGCGCTAAAATATATCTAAGTAAATGAAAACCGAAAACAGTGAAAACAATATATAATTTAATCAACAAAGTACAACTTTAATTATGTAGAGACAAATGTATGTAGAAATGGAGCATTCAATGACTTCAAATGACCTTGGCTATGGAGGCATGTAGCTAATGTACTAACCTTAACGGTAGTTGGAAAGCTTGGCTTTCCTTGGTTGGACTGAAAGTCAGTCCTCAGAGGATTCAACTTAATAATTTCAAATCACTTATCTAAAATATATAGGTCTTCCGAAGAAGGTAATCAAAGGTTTTGCAACGATGCAAATATTCAATTTTACAATATGAATAAATATCTTTAACCAATGAATTCAAATACTAAAAGC
This sequence comes from Mytilus galloprovincialis, assembly GCF_965363235.1. Taxonomy (NCBI): domain Eukaryota; kingdom Metazoa; phylum Mollusca; class Bivalvia; order Mytilida; family Mytilidae; genus Mytilus; species Mytilus galloprovincialis. Next base: position 15,441,933 of record NC_134840.1, read on the forward strand.
TATCATCGCAATTTAACAAATATGTCCTGAATAAGATTCATGTATACCATTAAATAAAGAAATATGAAATTTATAGTTTTAAACAAGGGAAATACCAATGCCGTAATAATCCTAACTGCCACACTTTATTAAACAGATACTTACTGAAGAAGAAGAAAACAAAGATCAGCATGCCATGATTAGTTTCTCAAAGAAGGTTATATCTCATAATATAACCTCATTGGTTTCTCCTAGGACTAATATGTTGTGTAATAAATAGTCCCAGGTTTCTCCAATGACAAGTTCTCAGTTGTTAAAATAAGGCAAAATACATTGCAAAGAAAAGGAGACAAAGGAAATGTCTGAATAGTCATAGTGAGAGAACGGGAGAACAACTTGTTAACCAATTTTGATGTTCTAAAATATTATTTTATCTAAGGAAAGAGGACGTGAAATTGAAAAGTTCTGCATATAAGCAAAACATTCTTTTTGAAACTGGTCTTTCAATAATGCCTGCAATCTCCGCACTGTATGTAATGTACATATCACAATTATCTCAAATATTTTTATAATATATAATCACAGTATGAAAACGAGTACATCAATACTGAGGTTGTGAGTTATAATACCGCTCATGGCAGGATTACAAGCCAAGTTATATGTCGAAGGTTAGTGGTTCTTTCCTGTCTCTGCGACTTTTTCCACCAATAAAAATTAACCAGCAAGAGATAGCACAATAGTTCTGAAAGTGGCGCTAAACACCAACCAATCAAATCCCGAATTTCAATACTCCTGATCCATATAAAAGTATTGGCAAAAGCATTATATTAAATGAGTTTAGTTGACATTCTAATGACCAATTGTTTTGTATGCATTTTGTTAATGCATTATTATTCATAGTTTTTGTGCATGCTAAATCGTCCGCAAATTAAAAGTTTTGTATCTAAAACAAAGTTTTCAGAAAGCCAGTTAAGCCTATTGAATAAGGTTATTCTACATAATGTGTATTTTGGACAAACAAAGAAGTAATGGTAGACATCCTCAATATCGGACCCACAATGGCAAGAAGGATCATTTATAATATTAGCTCTAAATAGGTCGTTGTTTAAGAATGAAGTGGAACATCGCAATTGCGTTAAGATAATATTTAATTTCCTTGGGCCGTACAAAAAAAACGTTTCAATTTTACACAATAGACTATCGTTTTTTAATTTTTTCTTGAATTTAGAAATAGAGTCGACACTGCGAATTTTTGGATCAAGTTTATTCCATTCACGTATTGTAGAGGGAATAAACGATTCAGTAGTAAGGGAAAGTCTACAAAATGGAACAATAATATCATGACCATTTCGCAACGGATAGTTGGTTGTACTTTGTACACAAGGAGGTACAAGATTACATAGGTACTCTGGTGCATGCTTTTGGATCATGTTATAAAACATCTGTAATGTTCTTCTCCTTCTTCTTTCAAAAAGAGATTCCCAGCCAACCTCAGAAAATAAGGTTTCAGTTTTTGTAAATATTGGTGTACCTGTTACTATTCTTGCCGCCTCTAATTGCAAATTTTCTAATTTATGTGAGTAGCCAATTCCACAATTATCCCGACGTCGCGTACGGTGTTGGAGATAATACGGGTTTTGCTTTCCAGTTCGCCTTTATTGCATTTGTTAGAAGTTTCGGAATTGATAACTATATAAATGTATATATCAAAATGTGCGTAATTAAAAGTAGAAATGGAATATGCCTTCAAATCAATACTTTTATTCATTTTGTTACTCGAATGATCCCTAATAACACTGATTTTGAGCGTGTAGACAAGTAACACCGCGACATATTATCAGCGTTGCTTTGAAGTTATTCTTGTAATTTTTTGAACTCATTAAAAAAAAATTGTACTCCTAGAAAGAGTAGTATTTGGTGTTAATGGTGTATGTTTTATTTATGACGTCATCGTTAACTGAACGCGTCTGACCAGGACGAAAAGTTCACTTTGTTTTGTGGTCAAGCCGAAAATCGAAAAAAAATATGGATAGGGGTGAAGTTAAGAGTGATTTTAAAAGGTAACTCAAATAAATTATTCCGAAAATGAAATATCTTTTTATTCCGTATATAATAAGGAAAAAAATAAAAAGTTTTGTCACAACATTTCAAAAGATCGTGGCAGAATTAATGATTTTTTGAAATTTGTATTTCTGTCACAAAACCGAAATCTCGCATATTTTTTGGAGTTCTTAAAAATTCGAACGAATGCTGCAGATCCAAACCACAATTTACATATCCATCCTTCCTGTGTCAAAATTATACAATAAATATACTACTTGCTATGTCTTCAATTAGTAAGTATTGTTTAAATTATGTCCTAAATTGTTCATTTTATTAAATCCGTTGAAATGTCACACTCGCCGTTTTCTGACGTTTTGGCGTATTTGTTAAGTGTCTTATGAAAAGTAATAGGCAGTTGCAGTCTTTTCTACGATATGAAATTTTATTCAAACGAGAAAACTTTTTTTTTAAGTGTATAAAAAAAAATTGTGTCGAAGTTTTAAGAGAAAATATTGAAAAACAAATAAACGCGATCTTTTTGTTTTTGTCTAGTCAAAATGTCACAAAACGCCGTTTTTTACATTTTTGTTACAAGTATGATAAGTCATATTATACAGTTTTGGAGGGAGGAAAATTTGAAATAATAATAGCACAAACAATACTATATAACATTAAAATCTATTGTTCACGGATTTTTTTGAACCCATTTTCGATCACATGTCGGAAGTATTAACGACACAGTCAGCGAGTACTTTTGTCTAGTCATAATGTCACACCATGCTTTTTTACTTGTTTTGACGTTACGTTCTGTAAAACTTGACAAACGATTCAACTTATAAAATCTTTATTCGGAAATTATCAAAAGCGGATAAAAGAATAAGACCTTGACAACATTTACGAGTATGATGGTCTTGTGAAACCATGATAGTCCGTCTGAAGGGGGTGATAAATGACTAAACCGTGTTAAGAGAGAGCAATATCTCTTGCACATAAAAGTCACCCTTTTAGATTTTAAAAAGAGCAGGATAAGGCTACAAGGAAGCACTCGCACCCTCAAAGTGGAAACGGATTAATCATAAATATCCTGTTACAATCAAAAGAAAGAGAAAATATCTTTGCTCCAAGGGGATACTTATTCAAATGAATATTATTTTTCCGTTTTAATTTAACTGTACTTAAAAAAAATATGTGCCGCTTTTGCATTTCGGTTCTATACGTAGCAAGTCAAGCAAACCGCTCATATAAATTATGCTGTATGATTGAGCTGTACGAAATGAAAAAAACGTACGACGTTATTTATACAATGCAAGAAAAATAACGTCAAACTAACGTTACCAAAACTAACACCAACACCGTGGCATATTCAAAAATGGGTCGAATAAAAACTAAGTATAGTTTTTTCTAAATTGTTTCAAGATAATCGGTATTTAAGTTTACGTAAAACATATTTGTGTTTCTTTACACTTGTAATTATACTTTCAATATGATTGTTCCATTTTGCGTTACTACTGAAATGAACTCCCAGGTGCTTATGAGATATAATTTAAAGGTAGCTAAGGTCTGGAGTCTCAATATTTGAAAAAATCTTAATTTCGGTTTTATCTGGGTTAAATGACATAAATAATATTAAAAACTGATTATGTCATCATGTTTATTTTTTCATCACATTTTATCAAGTTGTATTGAACATTATTATCATACTTGACTTTTTATACTAATGTATCAGTGGCGGATCCAGAGGGGGGGTTCCGGGGGTACGCACCCCCCCTTTATTTTGGCCGATCAATGCATTTGAATCGGGACATATGTTTGCACCCCCCCTTTGCCCTGGGCTAGCACCCCCCCTTTCGAAAATTCCTGCATCCGCCACTGTGTATGCAATGTATATGTTTGCATTTTGTTTGATTTTTCATGATGAGGGCCTCATGGAAGATTAGTTATATAGCTAACTGTGTAACCCTCTTAAAATTTGTTGTTGTTGTTGTTGTTGTTGTTGTTGTTGTTGTTGTTGTTAGCCATTTAGAAGACCAAACATCCAGCTCTTTCAGGTCACGATCGATAACAGTTTTCCGTCGTTACCAGAATAATTGAATGATGTGTCTTCAGCAAATAGCCGATACAGTGAAGTAAGCTTATCAGCAATATCATTAATATATAATACAAAGAGAAGAGGGCCCAGAACTGATCCCTGGGGAACACCAGCTGAAACATTACAGAATGAAGAAGACGAGTTATGTAATACTACTCTCTTTTTCTGTCGTGTAGATAATCCTAAAACCAATTCAATACGTCTCCGCCAATACCTTAAGCTTTCTTTTTACATATAAGGCCCCTATGCCAAACTTTGTCGAAAGCTTTAGAGAAGTCACAGAATACAAAACAATTTGAAATATATATTGATGGAGGTGAAAGAAAAGTGAATATTTAGCGAATTTAACTGTTTACTAGATTATAGTATTATTGTACTGGTGGAGATTTATTGAATACACCGACTGTGGAGGTGTGCCTAGAGTGGCAGAAGTTATAAAATACATTTACAGATACAGGTTGCGAGAAAAAACGCGAAATCAACACTTTACAGAAAATATAAAATGTCCGATGAAATGGAAGTAGATCGCGAAACTGCTAAGAAACCAGAGAAAATGTTCACTCTTAAGAAATGGAATTTAGTTGCTATGTGGAGCTGGGATGTTGAGTGTGATACTTGTGCAATATGTCGTGTCCAAGTCATGGGTAGGATACATATATCTGACAGAAAAGTCGCAATATTTTGATATGACACAACAACAACAAAATTTTGTTTTTATTTGTAATATAAATCAAATTCTTTTAAATATAGTACACATCCGGATATTTTCGACCAGATAGAATCTTCAACAAACCATATTCACATATTGTTAGGGGGAAAAGGGGATTACTGGACTAATCACTATGGTATCAAGAATAAACAGGTTGGGAACAAACCCTCTATATATATGGTGATTATACCTGTATAGAGGGATACTCCTTCTATAGAGGGGTAAAATTATCTCTCTATAGATGGGTATTTTTGTTTAGACTGGATTTAAATCAAAATAGGACAGAATGGCATTCTCTACATGTTATATCGGTTCAAATCATTAAAGTTGGAGTTATCTTCTTTTTCCATAATTATAACTAATTGGACAACCATTAAAGCTATCTTTACCCTTCAATGCTTACAAGTACTCTGATTAAAATATTGAGATGATTGGCAATTATGAAAATGGAATCCAAAATGATACAGTTTTGGGTTCTACACATATTAGACATGGTTGGGCCTACAGTGATGTAATATGGACCGCATGGCTCCCTGTTGAAGGCCGTACCTTGCCTATAACGGTTTACTTTTAAGAATTGTTACTTGGATGGAGAGTTGTCTCATTGGCACTCATACCACATCTGACTATATCTGACTATGTATTAAATTTTATTTTGTATTTCCAGATGCATGTTTGAGATGCCAATCTGAAAACAAACAGGATGATTGTGTTGGTAAGTTCTGCAATACTATCAAGTTTAAAACCAGTTATACCATCTGTTATTGCATATAATATTTAAGTTCTTATTTATTCTGTTGCTTGTGGTATAATATTTTGCATAAATGGCTAATCCGTGATTAAAACAAAATAAATTCAAGCTCTGATGAATTATTTCTTTTCTACAAGGACAACTTTTAAAAAAAAGACATAAATTGTTTTGGATCAATGAGCTCTAGTTGAAGTCAAATAGTTGCTGGTCTCCTAATTGAACACACTTTATATTGATGTAGAAAACTGAGCTAGTGATATGTTATAAAAATTAACAATCGCATAACTTTTAAATTGTCATTATCAATGATTATTGAAATTTGCTAAGTTTCTACGTGGGCATGGGTTGTCTATTTTTAAAAACAAGGTGGCTTTTTTAGGATTGTATGCCGATTTATAAACATTTTTGTACATCTATTTAGCTTTCTTCTTCAAGGTACATTAATGTTGCAGTAAATTTTATGATCCTAATGATAAGCATAGTTTTCTTGGCTTAACTTTATTGGTTAATAAAAATTTGATTCTGATTTTGAAAGAAGGTCTTCCAATGTTACTGTCAAAAAACCAACAAATTTTTTTAAATCTTTCTGCAACTAATCTTGGAATAAACATGTACATATATTAAAAACATACCTTTATATAAATCAAAATCACAAGTTGTGAACTATATGTTATAACTTTTAAAATACAAATTAATTGCTATCTTCTATCTGGTTTTGTTATTCTTTTCTCTATTTTGCAGTTGTATGGGGAGAATGTAACCATTCCTTCCATCTATGCTGTATGACATTGTGGGTACAACAGAACAAAAGATGTCCACTATGTCAACAAGACTGGGAAGTCCAAAGAATAGGAAAATAAGATGTAGATATCACCGTAACAGTATTGTCATTAATGTACAAGAAGCTTCACCTTTATAAATCTTGATCTGCTGGATGAAGAAGTTACAGATATAACTCATTCTTTGAATAATAAACTTTTACAGATTTTTGAGAAGAGAATAACACATGTTCTGAGTTGACATAGATAATGCCACTATTATTATCCATCATCCAACATATTTCCAGGCACCCAAGACAATGAAACTTATTTTTCTAAAGAGACTTTCTAATGACATTCATAGCATTTGAACTGAATTGTATTTAAGTATCCCATTAATCTTGTATGATGAATATATTTATTATTGTTTGTATGAAGTAAGAAAATTAAAATGTAATATTTTTATCTGCTTTGTATTATTTAAGGTGGTACATAACACTACAGGGAGATAACTCTGTAAAATCAGATAAACGTTTTAATTACGTTGTGTTGTTAAGAGAATATTAAGCTTCTCAGTGATCAAAATAAGTCTTTGTCAAACTGCTATATAACCAGTGTAATTTTTCTGATAAAACGGTTGGTTCAAATTTTTTGAATTTTTTATATTTTTGTAAAAGGGTCAAAGTAAATACTTTGTCAAAATTTTAAGAAAATTAGCCAAATTAATTTTAGTTAAAAGTGTTGGGTACCACCTTAAGGAATGACTATAACATTTTTTCTGTCTATGAAGAAATAACATAAAACATTTGGTGCACACTGAATAACGTGTGTAGCGGGTTATTTAACAGTGTGCACCACATTTTTTGTTATTTCGAATAGACAGAAAAAATATTAGTCATTTCTTATAATTTTAATTCTGAATTCCATTTTAAACTGTAAAAAACCATGAAAAAACATTGATGATGTCATGGTCACATGACTAAATTATGTCTGGGCTGATAACAAAATAATGTAAGCCAATCAGAAGACATGTAACATCCAAAATTAAATTATTGATCCTTATTGGAACAAATTAAACGAAATATAATTTTGTTATGAGTTTGTGAACAACACTGTATCAACTGAAGTCTATCTGAAGCACTTTCCTGGGTTTTCCTTCAAGAAAGACCATGTCAAAAAGTTGTGAACCAAGACTGGCAAGAGTGAACAAGAGTGAACAAAAGCATGAATTCATGGAACTACAATACCAAATTGAAATAATAAGAATAGTCAAATCCATGTTAGGAATTGTCAAAGGGAGTTTGAACCTTTGTTTCTTGATTATCTAAATTTATCAAACTGAGCTTCACTTTCACAAAGTATCATGTACAATGTAGGTAGCTTGTTTATGGTAGGCTCACCTTGTTCAATTTTTATACGACCGCAAAATTTGAAAAAAATTTCGTCGTATATTGCTATCACGTTGGCGTCGTCGTCGTCCGAATACTTTTAGTTTTCGCACTCTAACTTTAGTAAAAGTGAATGGAAATCTATGAAATTTTAACACAAGGTTTATGACCACAAAAGGAAGGTTGGTATTGATTTTGGGAGTTTTGGTCCCAACATTTTAGGAATTAGGGGCCAAAAAGGGCCCAAATAAGCATTTTCTTGGTTTTCGCACTATAACTTTAGTTTAAGTTAATAGAAATCTATGAAATTTTGACACAAGGTTTATGACCACAAAAGAACGGTTGGGATTGATTTTGGGAGTTTTGGTTTCAACAGTTTAGGAATTAGGGGCCAAAAAAGGGCCCAAATAAGCATTATTCTTGGTTTTCGCACAATAACTTTAGTTTAAGTAAATAGAAATAAATGAAATTTAAACACAATGTTAATGACTACAAAAGGAAGGTTGGTATTGATTTTGGGAGTTTAGGTCCCAACAGTTTAGGAATTAGGGGCCAAAAAGGGACCCAAATAAGCATTTTTCTTGGTTTTCGCACCATAATGTTAGTATATAAGTAAATAGAAATCTATGAAATTTAAACACAAGGTTTATGACCATAAAAGGAAGGTTGGTATTGATTTTGGGAGTTTTGGTCCCAACAGAATAAGGGGCCCAAAGGGTCCAAAATTAAACTATGTTTGATTTCATCAAAATTGAATAATTGGGGTTCTTTGATATGCCGAATCTAACTGTCATGACTGTGTATGTAGATTCTTAACTTTTGGTCCCGTTTTCAAATTGGTCTACATTAAGGTCCAAAGGGTCCAAAATTAAACTTAGTTTGATTTTGACAAAAAATGAATCAGTTAGGTTCTTTGATATGCTGAATCTAAAAATGTACTTAGATTCTTGATTATTGGCCCAGTTTTCAAGTTGGTCCAAATCGGGGTCCAAAATTAAACTTTGTTTGATTTCATCAAAAATTGAATAAATTGGGTTCTTTGATATACCAAATCTAACTGTGTATGTAGATTCTTCATTTTTGGTCCTGTTTTCAAATTGGTCTACACTAAAGTCTAAAGGGTCCAAAATTAAACTTAGTATGATTTTAACAAAAATTGAAATCTTGGGGTTCTTTGATATGCTGAATCCAAAAATGTACTTAGATTTTTTATTATGGGCCCAGTTTTCAAGTTGGTCCAAATCAGGATCTAAAATTATTATATTAAGTATTGTGCAATAGCAAGTCTTTTCAATTGCACAGTATTGCGCAATGGCAAGAAATATCTAATTGCACAATATTGTGAAATAGCAAATTTTTTTTTAATTAGAGTTATCTTTCTTTGTCCAGAATAGTAAGCAAGAAATATCTAATTGCAAAATATTGTGCAATAGCAAGATTTTTTTTTAATTGGAGTTATCTTTCTTTGTCCAGAATCAACTTAAATCTTTGTTATATACAATATACAATGTATATTCACTTTTTACTACCAACTGATAAATTAAAATAATCTTTACCATTCAGTGATAACAAGCAGTTTTTTTACATCTTAATATTTTATGATGTATTTAAATGAGTAGTTATTGTTGCAAACTCCATTAGAAATTTTAATTGAGATTAGTTTTGGAATAAGGGAAAGGGGGATGTGATTAAAAAAATTGTGTTCAATTTTTCTCATTTGAAATTTCATAAATAAAAAAGAAAATTTCTTCAAACATTTTTTTGAGAGGATTAATATTCAACAGCATAGTGAATTGCTCTAAGAGAAAACAAAAATTTTAAGTTCATTAGAACACATTCATTCTGTGTCAGAAACCTATGCTGTGTCAACTATTTAATCACAATCCAAATTTAGAGCTGAATCCAGCTTGAATGTTGTGTCCATACTTGCCCCAACCGTTCAGGGTTCAACCTCTGCGGTCGTATAAAGCTACGCCCTGCGAAGCATCTGGTTTATCACTTCTAATGACAGAAGTTTGTCTGTTAATACGTCATACATGAATAGTCATTGAACCAAGAACTTCATACATTAGGAATAATCAAGAAGTGTTATTGACTTATTTCATTGTTAGACACATATGCGAGATAAATTGGATCAACATATTAATTTTCTGGGAACCAGAAAGATTCGAGTTGTTTGAACTTTAAAAGAAACAAACCTTCAACAAACACAGGTAGGTAGGTGAACATTTAGAAAACTAAGTGTGGTAACTGTTTTGTTTTAAACATTGAAGAACATGCTTAAATGTCTCACCTGCTTTACAGTTTATATTTTGATTTATACTGAATGTCCTAAAGGTAAAGGTCGGATGAACTGACAGATCCATTTGTACTCCATACAATTATTCCACACATGTTGACCTTTTTGTGGAACAGAACTAACTGCAAACATTTTACATTGCCAATGAACTATGAAAATGAGTTCAAGGTCAGATAAACCCTGCCAGTCACCCAGCACCAGTTATTCCATACACCAAATTTTGTTGATCTGTATCTACGATAAACCGATTTCCCTTGAAAATTGAATATTATACACAACCATGAGAATGAAGCCAGACAATGCACAAGCAATCATTCTATAAACAAAATACAGCTGACGTTGCATATCATGCATATTATATCTGAAAAACATACCTTTTTATACGACCGCAAAAATTTTGCGGTCGTATATTGGTATGATGTTGGCGTTGTCGTCTGGGTGAAAACAGACATAGGATTCATAAATTACCTCATCACTCAAGCTGTCATTGGTCACATCTTGTGTTCAGACTTCCTCTCAAGAAAACACTTGACTTGTCATTAAGAAACTAAGAGGAAACTGCCATCATGAATTGTTGATGAACTCTCAACTAGATTCTCAGGTCACTGTAATTGATAGACAAAATCAAACGATTTTCTTGTTACTATATTCACACCTTCCTTCTTCATATCATGCCATTTTTTAAAAATACTGTGAATTCATTTTATTTTCTTGAATGAAGGAAGCATTGTATTTTCAAAGTTATTTTATTCCATGGTTTAACAAAAGTCTGCATACAAGCCTATAGAAAATGAATACCATGTTGAACATCTAGTTCTAACCTGAGCTCTGAGGATACAAGCCTATAGAAAATGAATACCATGTTGAACATCTAGTTCTAACCTGAGCTCTGAGGATACAAACCTATAGAGAATGAATACAATGTTGAACATCTAGTTCTAACCTGAGCTCTGAGGATACAAGCCTATAGAAAATGAATACCATGTTGAACATCTAGTTCTAACCTGAGCTCTGAGGATACAAGCCTATAGAAAATGAATACCATGTTGAACATCTAGTTCTAACCTGAGCTCTGAGGATACAAACCTATAGAAAATGAATACCATGTTGAACATCTAGTTCTAACCTGAGCTCTGAGGATACAAACCTATAGAAAATGAATACCATGTTGAACATCTAGTTCTAACCTGAGCTCTGTCAGGATACAAACCTATAGAAAATGAATACCATATTGAACATCTAGTTCTAACCTGAGCTCTGAGGATACAAACCTATAGAAAATGAATACCATGTTGAACATCTAGTTCTAACCTGAGCTCTGTCAGGATACAAACCTATAGAAAATGAATACCATATTGAACATCTAGTTCTAACCTGAGCTCTGAGGATACAAGCCTATAGAAAATGAATACCATGTTGAACATCTAGTTCTAACCTGAGCTCTGAGGATACAAACCTATAGAAAATGAATACAATGTTGAACATCTAGTTCTAACCTGAGCTCTGAGGATACAAGCCTATAGAAAATGAATACAATGTTGAACATCTAGTTCTAACCTGAGCTCTGAGGATACAAACCTATAGAAAATGAATACAATGTTGAACATCTAGTTCTAACCTGAGCTCTGAGGATACAAGCCTATAGAAAATGAATACCATGTTGAACATCTAGTTCTAACCTGAGCTCTGAGGATACAAGCCTATAGAAAATGAATACAATGTTGAACATCTAGTTCTAACCTGAGCTCTGAGGATACAAGCCTATAGAAAATGAATACCATGTTGAACATCTAGTTCTAACCCGAGCTCTGAGGTTACAAACCTATAGAAAATGCATACAATGTTGAACATCTAGTTCTAACCTGAGCTCTGAGGATACAAGCCTATAGAAAATGAATACCATGTTGAACATCTAGTTCTAACCCGAGCTCTGAGGATACAAGCCTATAGAAAATGAATACCATATTGAACATCTAGTTCTAACCTGAGCTCTGAGGATACAAGCCTATAGAAAATGAATACAATGTTGAACATCTAGTTCTAACTTGAGCTCTGAGGATACAAGCCTATAGAAAATGAATACAATGTTGAACATCTAGTTCTAACCTGAGCTCTGAGGATACAAGCCTATAGAAAATGAATACCATATTGAACATCTAGTTCTAACCTGAGCTCTGAGGATACAAACCTATAGAAAATGAATACCATGTTGAACATCTAGTTCTAACCTGAGCTCTGAGGATACAAACCTATAGAAAATGAATACCATGTTGAACATCTAGTTCTAACCCGAGCTCTGAGGATACAAGCCTATAGAAAATGAATACCATGTTGAACATCTAGTTCTAACCTGAGCTCTGAGGATACAAACCTATAGAAAATGAATACCATGTTGAACATCTAGTTCTAACCCGAGCTCTGAGGATACAAGCCTATAGAAAATGAATACCATGTTGAACATCTAGTTCTAACCTGAGCTCTGAGGATACAAACCTATAGAAAATGAATACCATGTTGAACATCTAGTTCTAACCTGAGCTCTGAGGATACAAGCCTATAGAAAATGAATACCATGTTGAACATCTAGTTCTAACCTGAGCTCTGAGGATACAAGCCTATAGAAAATGAATACCATGTTGAACATCTAGTTCTAACCCGAGCTCTGAGGATACAAGCCTATAGAAAATGAATACCATGTTGAACATCTAGTTCTAACCTGAGCTCTGAGGATACAAGCCTATAGAAAATGAATACAATGTTGAACATCTAGTTCTAACCTGAGCTCTGAGGATACAAGCCTATAGAAAATGAATACCATGTTGAACATCTAGTTCTAACCTGAGCTCTGAGGATACAAACCTATAGAAAATGAATACCATGTTGAACATCTAGTTCTAACCTGAGCTCTGAGGATACAAGCCTATAGAGAATGAATACAATGTTGAACATCTAGTTCTAACCTGAGCTCTGAGGATACAAGCCTATAGAAAATGAATACCATGTTGAACATCTAGTTCTAACCTGAGCTCTGAGGATACAAGCCTATAGAAAATGAATACCATGTTGAACATCTAGTTCTAACCTGAGCTCTGAGGATACAAGCCTATAGAAAATGAATACCATGTTGAACATCTAGTTCTAACCTGAGCTCTGAGGATACAAACCTATAGAGAATGAATACAATGTTGAACATCTAGTTCTAACCTGAGCTCTGAGGATACAAGCCTATAGAAAATGAATACAATGTTGAACATCTAGTTCTAACCTGAGCTCTGAGGATACAAACCTATAGAAAATGAATACCATGTTGAACATCTAAGTTCTAACCTGAGCTCTGAGGATACAAGCCTATAGAAAATGAATACAATGTTGAACATCTAGTTCTAACCTGAGCTCTGAGGATACAAACCTATAGAAAATGAATACCATGTTGAACATCTAGTTCTAACCCGAGCTCTGAGGATACAAGCCTATAGAAAATGAATACCATGTTGAACATCTAGTTCTAACCTGAGCTCTGAGGATACAAGCCTATAGAAAATGAATACAATGTTGAACATCTAGTTCTAACCTGAGCTCTGAGGATACAAGCCTATAGAAAATGAATACAATGTTGAACATCTAGTTCTAACCTGAGCTCTGAGGATACAAGCCTATAGAAAATGAATACCATGTTGAACATCTAGTTCTAACCTGAGCTCTGTCAGGATACAAACCTATAGAAAATGAATACCATATTGAACATCTAGTTCTAACCTGAGCTCTGAGGATACAAGCCTATAGAAAATGAATACCATGTTGAACATCTAGTTCTAACCCGAGCTCTGAGGATACAAGCCTATAGAAAATGAATACAATGTTGAACATCTAGTTCTAACCTGAGCTCTGAGGATACAAGCCTATAGAAAATGAATACCATGTTGAACATCTAGTTCTAACTCTGAGGATACAAGCCTATAGAAAATGAATACCATGTTGAACATCTAGTTCTAACCTGAGCTCTGAGGATACAAACCTATAGAAAATGAATACCATGTTGAACATCTAGTTCTAACCCGAGCTCTGAGGATACAAGCCTATAGAAAATGAATACCATATTGAACATCTAGTTCTAACCTGAGCTCTGAGGATACAAGCCTATAGAAAATGAATACAATGTTGAACATCTAGTTCTAACTTGAGCTCTGAGGATACAAGCCTATAGAAAATGAATACAATGTTGAACATCTAGTTCTAACCTGAGCTCTGAGGATACAAGCCTATAGAAAATGAATACCATATTGAACATCTAGTTCTAACCTGAGCTCTGAGGATACAAACCTATAGAAAATGAATACCATGTTGAACATCTAGTTCTAACCTGAGCTCTGAGGATACAAACCTATAGAAAATGAATACCATGTTGAACATCTAGTTCTAACCCGAGCTCTGAGGATACAAGCCTATAGAAAATGAATACCATGTTGAACATCTAGTTCTAACCTGAGCTCTGAGGATACAAACCTATAGAAAATGAATACCATGTTGAACATCTAGTTCTAACCCGAGCTCTGAGGATACAAGCCTATAGAAAATGAATACCATGTTGAACATCTAGTTCTAACCTGAGCTCTGAGGATACAAACCTATAGAAAATGAATACCATGTTGAACATCTAGTTCTAACCTGAGCTCTGAGGATACAAGCCTATAGAAAATGAATACCATGTTGAACATCTAGTTCTAACCTGAGCTCTGAGGATACAAGCCTATAGAAAATGAATACCATGTTGAACATCTAGTTCTAACCCGAGCTCTGAGGATACAAGCCTATAGAAAATGAATACCATGTTGAACATCTAGTTCTAACCTGAGCTCTGAGGATACAAGCCTATAGAAAATGAATACAATGTTGAACATCTAGTTCTAACCTGAGCTCTGAGGATACAAACCTATAGAAAATGAATACCATGTTGAACATCTAAGTTCTAACCTGAGCTCTGAGGATACAAGCCTATAGAAAATGAATACAATGTTGAACATCTAGTTCTAACCTGAGCTCTGAGGATACAAACCTATAGAAAATGAATACCATGTTGAACATCTAGTTCTAACCCGAGCTCTGAGGATACAAGCCTATAGAAAATGAATACCATGTTGAACATCTAGTTCTAACCTGAGCTCTGAGGATACAAGCCTATAGAAAATGAATACAATGTTGAACATCTAGTTCTAACCTGAGCTCTGAGGATACAAGCCTATAGAAAATGAATACCATGTTGAACATCTAGTTCTAACCCGAGCTCTGAGGTTACAAACCTATAGAAAATGCATACAATGTTGAACATCTAGTTCTAACCTGAGCTCTGAGGATACAAGCCTATAGAAAATGAATACCATGTTGAACATCTAGTTCTAACCCGAGCTCTGAGGATACAAGCCTATAGAAAATGAATACCATATTGAACATCTAGTTCTAACCTGAGCTCTGAGGATACAAGCCTATAGAAAATGAATACAATGTTGAACATCTAGTTCTAACTTGAGCTCTGAGGATACAAGCCTATAGAAAATGAATACAATGTTGAACATCTAGTTCTAACCTGAGCTCTGAGGATACAAGCCTATAGAAAATGAATACCATATTGAACATCTAGTTCTAACCTGAGCTCTGAGGATACAAACCTATAGAAAATGAATACCATGTTGAACATCTAGTTCTAACCTGAGCTCTGAGGATACAAACCTATAGAAAATGAATACCATGTTGAACATCTAGTTCTAACCCGAGCTCTGAGGATACAAGCCTATAGAAAATGAATACCATGTTGAACATCTAGTTCTAACCTGAGCTCTGAGGATACAAACCTATAGAAAATGAATACCATGTTGAACATCTAGTTCTAACCCGAGCTCTGAGGATACAAGCCTATAGAAAATGAATACCATGTTGAACATCTAGTTCTAACCTGAGCTCTGAGGATACAAACCTATAGAAAATGAATACCATGTTGAACATCTAGTTCTAACCTGAGCTCTGAGGATACAAGCCTATAGAAAATGAATACCATGTTGAACATCTAGTTCTAACCTGAGCTCTGAGGATACAAGCCTATAGAAAATGAATACCATGTTGAACATCTAGTTCTAACCCGAGCTCTGAGGATACAAGCCTATAGAAAATGAATACCATGTTGAACATCTAGTTCTAACCTGAGCTCTGAGGATACAAGCCTATAGAAAATGAATACAATGTTGAACATCTAGTTCTAACCTGAGCTCTGAGGATACAAACCTATAGAAAATGAATACCATGTTGAACATCTAAGTTCTAACCTGAGCTCTGAGGATACAAGCCTATAGAAAATGAATACAATGTTGAACATCTAGTTCTAACCTGAGCTCTGAGGATACAAACCTATAGAAAATGAATACCATGTTGAACATCTAGTTCTAACCCGAGCTCTGAGGATACAAGCCTATAGAAAATGAATACCATGTTGAACATCTAGTTCTAACCTGAGCTCTGAGGATACAAGCCTATAGAAAATGAATACAATGTTGAACATCTAGTTCTAACCTGAGCTCTGAGGATACAAGCCTATAGAAAATGAATACAATGTTGAACATCTAGTTCTAACCTGAGCTCTGAGGATACAAGCCTATAGAAAATGAATACCATGTTGAACATCTAGTTCTAACCTGAGCTCTGTCAGGATACAAACCTATAGAAAATGAATACCATATTGAACATCTAGTTCTAACCTGAGCTCTGAGGATACAAGCCTATAGAAAATGAATACAATGTTGAACATCTAGTTCTAACCTGAGCTCTGAGGATACAAACCTATAGAAAATGAATACCATGTTGAACATCTAAGTTCTAACCTGAGCTCTGAGGATACAAGCCTATAGAAAATGAATACAATGTTGAACATCTAGTTCTAACCTGAGCTCTGAGGATACAAACCTATAGAAAATGAATACCATGTTGAACATCTAGTTCTAACCCGAGCTCTGAGGATACAAGCCTATAGAAAATGAATACCATGTTGAACATCTAGTTCTAACCTGAGCTCTGAGGATACAAGCCTATAGAAAATGAATACAATGTTGAACATCTAGTTCTAACCTGAGCTCTGAGGATACAAGCCTATAGAAAATGAATACAATGTTGAACATCTAGTTCTAACCTGAGCTCTGAGGATACAAGCCTATAGAAAATGAATACCATGTTGAACATCTAGTTCTAACCTGAGCTCTGTCAGGATACAAACCTATAGAAAATGAATACCATATTGAACATCTAGTTCTAACCTGAGCTCTGAGGATACAAACCTATAGAAAATGAATACCATGTTGAACATCTAGTTCTAACCTGAGCTCTGTCAGGATACAAACCTATAGAAAATGAATACCATATTGAACATCTAGTTCTAACCTGAGCTCTGAGGATACAAGCCTATAGAAAATGAATACCATGTTGAACATCTAGTTCTAACCTGAGCTCTGAGGATACAAACCTATAGAAAATGAATACAATGTTGAACATCTAGTTCTAACCTGAGCTCTGAGGATACAAGCCTATAGAAAATGAATACAATGTTGAACATCTAGTTCTAACCTGAGCTCTGAGGATACAAACCTATAGAAAATGAATACAATGTTGAACATCTAGTTCTAACCTGAGCTCTGAGGATACAAGCCTATAGAAAATGAATACCATGTTGAACATCTAGTTCTAACCTGAGCTCTGAGGATACAAGCCTATAGAAAATGAATACAATGTTGAACATCTAGTTCTAACCTGAGCTCTGAGGATACAAGCCTATAGAAAATGAATACCATGTTGAACATCTAGTTCTAACCCGAGCTCTGAGGTTACAAACCTATAGAAAATGCATACAATGTTGAACATCTAGTTCTAACCTGAGCTCTGAGGATACAAGCCTATAGAAAATGAATACCATGTTGAACATCTAGTTCTAACCCGAGCTCTGAGGATACAAGCCTATAGAAAATGAATACCATATTGAACATCTAGTTCTAACCTGAGCTCTGAGGATACAAGCCTATAGAAAATGAATACAATGTTGAACATCTAGTTCTAACTTGAGCTCTGAGGATACAAGCCTATAGAAAATGAATACAATGTTGAACATCTAGTTCTAACCTGAGCTCTGAGGATACAAGCCTATAGAAAATGAATACCATATTGAACATCTAGTTCTAACCTGAGCTCTGAGGATACAAACCTATAGAAAATGAATACCATGTTGAACATCTAGTTCTAACCTGAGCTCTGAGGATACAAACCTATAGAAAATGAATACCATGTTGAACATCTAGTTCTAACCCGAGCTCTGAGGATACAAGCCTATAGAAAATGAATACCATGTTGAACATCTAGTTCTAACCTGAGCTCTGAGGATACAAACCTATAGAAAATGAATACCATGTTGAACATCTAGTTCTAACCCGAGCTCTGAGGATACAAGCCTATAGAAAATGAATACCATGTTGAACATCTAGTTCTAACCTGAGCTCTGAGGATACAAACCTATAGAAAATGAATACCATGTTGAACATCTAGTTCTAACCTGAGCTCTGAGGATACAAGCCTATAGAAAATGAATACCATGTTGAACATCTAGTTCTAACCTGAGCTCTGAGGATACAAGCCTATAGAAAATGAATACCATGTTGAACATCTAGTTCTAACCCGAGCTCTGAGGATACAAGCCTATAGAAAATGAATACCATGTTGAACATCTAGTTCTAACCTGAGCTCTGAGGATACAAGCCTATAGAAAATGAATACAATGTTGAACATCTAGTTCTAACCTGAGCTCTGAGGATACAAACCTATAGAAAATGAATACCATGTTGAACATCTAAGTTCTAACCTGAGCTCTGAGGATACAAGCCTATAGAAAATGAATACAATGTTGAACATCTAGTTCTAACCTGAGCTCTGAGGATACAAACCTATAGAAAATGAATACCATGTTGAACATCTAGTTCTAACCCGAGCTCTGAGGATACAAGCCTATAGAAAATGAATACCATGTTGAACATCTAGTTCTAACCTGAGCTCTGAGGATACAAGCCTATAGAAAATGAATACAATGTTGAACATCTAGTTCTAACCTGAGCTCTGAGGATACAAGCCTATAGAAAATGAATACAATGTTGAACATCTAGTTCTAACCTGAGCTCTGAGGATACAAGCCTATAGAAAATGAATACCATGTTGAACATCTAGTTCTAACCTGAGCTCTGTCAGGATACAAACCTATAGAAAATGAATACCATATTGAACATCTAGTTCTAACCTGAGCTCTGAGGATACAAGCCTATAGAAAATGAATACCATGTTGAACATCTAGTTCTAACCCGAGCTCTGAGGATACAAGCCTATAGAAAATGAATACAATGTTGAACATCTAGTTCTAACCTGAGCTCTGAGGATACAAGCCTATAGAAAATGAATACCATGTTGAACATCTAGTTCTAACTCTGAGGATACAAGCCTATAGAAAATGAATACCATGTTGAACATCTAGTTCTAACCTGAGCTCTGAGGATACAAACCTATAGAAAATGAATACCATGTTGAACATCTAGTTCTAACCTGAGCTCTGAGGATACAAGCCTATAGAAAATGAATACCATGTTGAACATCTAGTTCTAACCTGAGCTCTGAGGATACAAGCCTATAGAAAATGAATACCATGTTGAACATCTAGTTCTAACCCGAGCTCTGAGGATACAAGCCTATAGAAAATGAATACCATGTTGAACATCTAGTTCTAACCTGAGCTCTGAGGATACAAGCCTATAGAAAATGAATACAATGTTGAACATCTAGTTCTAACCTGAGCTCTGAGGATACAAGCCTATAGAAAATGAATACCATGTTGAACATCTAGTTCTAACCTGAGCTCTGAGGATACAAGCCTATAGAAAATGAATACCATGTTGAACATCTAGTTCTAACCTGAGCTCTGTGGATACAAACCTATAGAAAATGAATACCATGTTGAACATCTAGTTCTAACCTGAGCTCTGAGGATACAAGCCTATAGAAAATGAATACCATGTTGAACATCTAGTTCTAACCCGAGCTCTGAGGATACAAACCTATAGAAAATGAATACAATGTTGAACATCTAGTTCTAACCCGAGCTCTGAGGATACAAGCCTATAGAAAATGAATACCATGTTGAACATCTAGTTCTAACCCGAGATATAAGCCTATAGAAAATGAATACCATGTTGAACATCTAGTTCTAACCTGAGCTCTGAGGATACAAGCCTATAGAAAATGAATACCATGTTGAACATCTAGTTCTAACCTGAGCTCTGAGGATACAAGCCTATAGAAAATGAATACCATGTTGAACATCTAGTTCTAACCTGAGCTCTGAGGATACAAACCTATAGAAAATGAATACCATGTTGAACATCTAGTTCTAACCTGAGCTCTGTGGATACAAACCTATAGAAAATGAATACCATGTTGAACATCTAGTTCTAACCTGAGCTCTGTGGATACAAACCTATAGAAAATGAATACCATGTTGAACATCTAGTTCTAACCTGAGCTCTGAGGATACAAGCCTATAGAAAATGAATACCATGTTGAACATCTAGTTCTAACCTGAGCTCTGAGGATACAAGCCTATAGAAAATGAATACCATGTTGAACATCTAGTTCTAACCCGAGCTCTGAGGATACAAACCTATAGAAAATGAATACCATGTTGAACATCTAGTTCTAACCTGAGCTCTGAGGATACAATCCTATAGAAAATGAATACCATGTTGAACATCTAGTTCTAACCTGAGCTCTGAGGATACAAGCCTATAGAAAATGAATACCATGTTGAACATCTAGTTCTAACCTGAGCTCTGAGGATACAAGCCTATAGAAAATGAATACCATGTTGAACATCTAGTTCTAACCCGAGCTCTGAGGATACAAACCTATAGAAAATGAATACCATGTTGAACATCTAGTTCTAACCTGAGCTCTGAGGATACAATCCTATAGAAAATGAATACCATGTTGAACATCTAGTTCTAACCCGAGCTCTGAGGATACAAACCTATAGAAAATGAATACAATGTTGAACATCTAGTTCTAACCTGAGCTCTGAGGATACAAGCCTATAGAAAATGAATACCATGTTGAACATCTAGTTCTAACCTGAGCTCTGAGGATACAAGCCTATAGAAAATGAATACCATGTTGAACATCTAGTTCTAACCTAAGCTCTGAGGATACAAGCCTATAGAAAATGAATACAATGTTGAACATCTAGTTCTAACCTGAGCTCTGAGGATACAAGCCTATAGAAAATGAATACCATGTTGAACATCTAGTTCTAACCTGAGCTCTGAGGATACAAGCCTATAGAAAATGAATACAATGTTGAACATCTAGTTCTAACCCGAGCTCTGAGGATACAAGCCTATAGAAAATGAATACCATGTTGAACACCTAGTTCTAACCTGAGCTCTGAGGATACAAACCTATAGAAAATGAATACAATGTTGAACATCTAGTTCTAACCCGAGCTCTGAGGATACAAGCCTATAGAAAATGAATACCATGTTGAACATCTAGTTCTAACCTGAGCTCTGAGGATACAAGCCTATAGAAAATGAATACCATGTTGAACATCTAGTTCTAACCTGAGCTCTGAGGATACAAGCCTATAGAAAATGAATACCATGTTGAACATATAGTTCTAACCTGAGCTCTGAGGATACAAGCCTATAGAAAATGAATACCATGTTGAACATCTAGTTCTAACCCGAGCTCTGAGGATACAAGCCTATAGAAAATGAATACAATGTTGAACATCTAGTTCTAACCCGAGCTCTGAGGATACAAGCCTATAGAAAATGAATACCATGTTGAACATCTAGTTCTAACCCGAGCTCTGAGGATAGAAGCCTATAGAAAATGAATACCATGTTGAACATCTAGTTCTAACCTGAGCTCTGAGGATACAAGCCTATAGAAAATGAATACAATGTTGAACATCTAGTTCTAACCTGAGCTCTGAGGATACAAGCCTATAGAAAATGAATACCATGTTGAACATCTAGTTCTAACCCGAGCTCTGAGGATACAAGCCTATAGAAAATGAATACAATGTTGAACATCTAGTTCTAACCTGAGCTCTGAGGATACAAGCCTATAGAAAATGAATACCATGTTGAACATCTAGTTCTAACTCTGAGGATACAAGCCTATAGAAAATGAATACCATGTTGAACATCTAGTTCTAACCCGAGCTCTGAGGATACAAGCCTATAGAAAATGAATACCATGT
The DNA here is from genome assembly GCF_965363235.1 of Mytilus galloprovincialis. Lineage (NCBI taxonomy): Eukaryota > Metazoa > Mollusca > Bivalvia > Mytilida > Mytilidae > Mytilus > Mytilus galloprovincialis. The sequence continues at coordinate 15,464,274 of NC_134840.1, forward strand.
TGAACATCTAGTTCTAACCCGAGCTCTGAGGATACAATCCTATAGAAAATGAATACCATGTTGAACATCTAGTTCTAACCTGAGCTCTGAGGATACAAACCTATAGAAAATGAATACCATGTTGAACATCTAGTTCTAACCCGAGCTCTGAGGATACAAGCCTATAGAAAATGAATACCATGTTGAACATCTAGTTCTAACCCGAGCTCTGAGGATACAAGCCTATAGAAAATGAATACCATGTTGAACATCTAGTTCTAACCCGAGCTCTGAGGATACAAGCCTATAGAAAATGAATACCATGTTGAACATCTAGTTCTAACCCGAGCTCTGAGGATACAATCCTATAGAAAATGAATACCATGTTGAACATCTAGTTCTAACCCGAGCTCTGAGGATACAAACCTATAGAAAATGAATACCATGTTGAACATCTAGTTCTAACCTGAGCTCTGAGGATACAAGCCTATAGAAAATTAATACCATGTTGAACATCTAGTTCTAACCTGAGCTCTGAGGATACAAGCCTATAGAAAATGAATACCATGTTGAACATCTAGTTCTAACCCGAGCTTTGAGGATACAAGCCTATAGAAAATGAATACCATGTTGAACATCTAGTTCTAACCTGAGCTCTGAGGATACAAGCCTATAGAAAATGAATACAATGTTGAACATCTAGTTCTAACCTGAGCTCTGAGGATACAAGCCTATAGAAAATGAATACCATGTTGAACATCTAGTTCTAACCTGAGCTCTGAGGATACAAGCCTATAGAAAATGAATACCATGTTGAACATCTAGTTCTAACCTGAGCTCTGTGGATACAAACCTATAGAAAATGAATACCATGTTGAACATCTAGTTCTAACCTGAGCTCTGAGGATACATCTAGTTCTAACCTGAGCTCTGAGGATACAAGCCTATAGAAAATGAATACCATGTTGAACATCTAGTTCTAACCTGAGCTCTGAGGATACAAACCTATAGAAAATGAATACCATGTTGAACATCTAGTTCTAACCTGAGCTCTGAGGATACAAGCCTATAGAAAATGAATACCATGTTGAACATCTAGTTCTAACCTGAGCTCTGAGGATACAAGCCTATAGAAAATGAATACAATGTTGAACATCTAGTTCTAACCTGAGCTCTGAGGATACAAGCCTATAGAAAATGAATACCATGTTGAACATCTAGTTCTAACCTGAGCTCTGAGGATACAAGCCTATAGAAAATGAATACCATGTTGAACATCTAGTTCTAACCTGAGCTCTTAGGATACAAGCCTATAGAAAATGAATACAATGTTGAACATCTAGTTCTAACCTGAGCTCTGAGGATACAAGCCTATAGAAAATGAATACAATGTTGAACATCTAGTTCTAACCTGAGCTCTGAGGATACAAGCCTATAGAAAATGAATACAATGTTGAACATCTAGTTCTAACCTGAGCTCTGAGGATACAAACCTATAGAAAATGAATACCATGTTAAACATCTAGTTCTAACCTGAGCTCTGAGGATACAAGCCTATAGAAAATGAATACCATGTTTAACATCTAGTTCTAACCTGAGCTCTTAGGATACAAGCCTATAGAAAATGAATACAATGTTGAACATCTAGTTCTAACCTGAGCTCTGAGGATACAAGCCTATAGAAAATGAATACAATGTTGAACATCTAGTTCTAACCTGAGCTCTGAGGATACAAGCCTATAGAAAATGAATACCATGTTGAACATATAGTTGTAACCCGAGCTCTGAGGATACAAGCCTATAGAAAATGAATACCATGTTGAACATCTAGTTCTAACCTGAGCTCTGAGGATACAAGCCTATAGAAAATGAATACCATGTTGAACATCTAGTTCTAACCCGAGCTCTGAGGATACAAGCCTATAGAAAATGAATACAATGTTGAACATCTAGTTCTAACCTGAGCTCTGAGGATACAAGCCTATAGAAAATGAATACCATGTTGAACATCTAGTTCTAACTCTGAGGATACAAGCCTATAGAAAATGAATACCATGTTGAACATCTAGTTCTAACCTGAGCTCTGAGGATACAAACCTATAGAAAATGAATACCATGTTGAACATCTAGTTCTAACCTGAGCTCTGAGGATACAAGCCTATAGAAAATGAATACCATGTTGAACATCTAGTTCTAACCTGAGCTCTGAGGATACAAGCCTATAGAAAATGAATACCATGTTGAACATCTAGTTCTAACCCGAGCTCTGAGGATACAAGCCTATAGAAAATGAATACCATGTTGAACATCTAGTTCTAACCTGAGCTCTGAGGATACAAGCCTATAGAAAATGAATACAATGTTGAACATCTAGTTCTAACCTGAGCTCTGAGGATACAAGCCTATAGAAAATGAATACCATGTTGAACATCTAGTTCTAACCTGAGCTCTGAGGATACAAGCCTATAGAAAATGAATACCATGTTGAACATCTAGTTCTAACCGGAGCTCTGTGGATACAAACCTATAGAAAATGAATACCATGTTGAACATCTAGTTCTAACCTGAGCTCTGAGGATACAAGCCTATAGAAAATGAATACCATGTTGAACATCTAGTTCTAACCCGAGCTCTGAGGATACAAGCCTATAGAAAATGAATACCATGTTGAACATCTAGTTCTAACCTGAGCTCTGAGGATACAAGCCTATAGAAAATGAATACAATGTTGAACATCTAGTTCTAACCTGAGCTCTGAGGATACAAACCTATAGAAAATGAATACAATGTTGAACATCTAGTTCTAACCCGAGCTCTGAGGATACAAGCCTATAGAAAATGAATACCATGTTGAACATCTAGTTCTAACCTGAGCTCTGAGGATACAAGCCTATAGAAAATGAATACCATGTTGAACATCTAGTTCTAACCTGAGCTCTGAGGATACAAGCCTATAGAAAATGAATACCATGTTGAACATCTAGTTCTAACCTGAGCTCTGAGGATACAAGCCTATAGAAAATGAATACCATGTTGAACATCTAGTTCTAACCTGAGCTCTGAGGATACAAACCTATAGAAAATGAATACCATGTTGAACATCTAGTTCTAACCTGAGCTCTGTGGATACAAACCTATAGAAAATGAATACCATGTTGAACATCTAGTTCTAACCTGAGCTCTGTGGATACAAACCTATAGAAAATGAATACCATGTTGAACATCTAGTTCTAACCTGAGCTCTGTGGATACAAGCCTATAGAAAATGAATACCATGTTGAACATCTAGTTCTAACCTGAGCTCTGAGGATACAAGCCTATAGAAAATGAATACCATGTTGAACATCTAGTTCTAACCTGAGCTCTGAGGATACAAACCTATAGAAAATGAATACCATGTTGAACATCTAGTTCTAACCTGAGCTCTGAGGATACAATCCTATAGAAAATGAATACCATGTTGAACATCTAGTTCTAACCTGAGCTCTGTGGATACAAACCTATAGAAAATGAATACCATGTTGAACATCTAGTTCTAACCTGAGCTCTGTGGATACAAACCTATAGAAAATGAATACCATGTTGAACATCTAGTTCTAACCTGAGCTCTTAGGATACAAGCCTATAGAAAATGAATACCATGTTGAACATCTAGTTCTAACCTGAGCTCTGAGGATACAAACCTATAGAAAATGAATACCATGTTGAACATCTAGTTCTAACCTGAGCTCTGAGGATACAAGCCTATAGAAAATGAATACAATGTTGAACATCTAGTTCTAACCTGAGCTCTGAGGATACAAGCCTATAGAAAATGAATACCATGTTGAACATCTAGTTCTAACCTGAGCTCTGAGGATACAAGCCTATAGAAAATGAATACCATGTTGAACATCTAGTTCTAACCTGAGCTCTGAGGATACAAGCCTATAGAAAATGAATACCATGTTGAACATCTAGTTCTAACCTGAGCTCTGAGGATACAAGCCTATAGAAAATGAATACCATGTTGAACATCTAGTTCTAACCTGAGCTCTGAGGATACAAGCCTATAGAAAATGAATACCATGTTGAACATCTAGTTCTAACCCGAGCTCTGAGGTTACAAACCTATAGAAAATGAATACCATGTTGAACATCTAGTTCTAACCCGAGCTCTGAGGATACAAACCTATAGAAAATGAATACCATGTTGAACATATAGTTCTAACCTGAGCTCTGAGGAAAATTCCAAAGGGAAAGTCCCTAAGCAAACGCCAAAATCAAAAGCTAAAACACATCAAACGGATGGACAACAACTGTCATATTCCCGACTTGGTACAGGCATTTTCTTGATTAGAAAACGGAGGATTGAACCTGGTTTTATATCTAAACCTCTCACTTGTACGATCAGGTACCATATGTGGTTTCCCTTCAAATGAACAAATCACAGACTTAATAAAGTGTGGACCCTGAAGATGTGAACAGCTCACCTATTTCTTTCCTTTGCAACTTATAATAAGGCATAAACATAAGATATTAACTAATAATCATAGTCTTTATTCATTATGTGTTTCAAACATCTTTTTTAGCTTGTTGATGAAATGAAATCAACAGATGACACATGATATGGCATACTTCTTATTGCTTGTTGTATAAGAAAATCTCCAATGATACTTGTGCTAATAAATTAACCTTCGACATAAAGATAAAACTTTCTAACAATTATAAAAGACATACATAACAAATTTCATTACTTTTAACATGATCTCTCTCCTTGATTCAAAATTTAAAAATAATACATGCCTCTGCTTCCGACAGTTTTACTTTTTTTTAATCATTATTTGTTTTAAATATTCCCATACTAAAATTGGAAAATAAACACTTGTCATCTAAGTGTTAACCTATTTAGTCTTTTTTTCTGTTCACAACTGCATATATTCATATTGAATTATACATGTATATTCTATGATGAAAACTGTACAAATTTATGAAATCGTAAATGAAATGAATGAATACTTTGCTGATGTGTTCCTTTCCAACAATTTTTCACTACTAATATTTAAGGGTATTTAGTAAGTTGAAATTTTCAGATAACGACTGTATTAACAAACACAGCATTTCCAACAGTAGAAATCATTAAAGTTAGAAATTAACAGCTTGTTACCAACACTACAAATGACATTGCATATAAATAGGGAGTAGATCAAGAATGTCTAAATACCAAAAATTTATCACAAAATGGTTACATAATAACTAAACTAAAACAACATCTTTAAGGATATATCGCCATGATAAAACTGTACAATAATGTACAAAGTAATGTCACATCATACTGAACACAATCATTCTACATCTCACCTGAGGAGAACTTATAAATAAACAACGATGGGTCATCCTGTTTGAATGTATCAGTTATAAGGTCCAACATTATCATACTATTAATATTGAAGATATAAAAAAATGTGTTGAATCACTTAAATTAAAGTACAGTCATTTATCTATTATTGAATATTTGGTGAAATTTTTTAAACTGACTAATAAAGGATTACTTTCTGAAATTTTAGTTTGCACAAAAGAGGCATCTTAAGTATTCTAAAATGGTGCTTTTTTTTAATTGTAGATTTCAAATCATTCATTTAAAACAGACTTGATTAAAAATAAACTTTTGTTCCATGTTTGAAAATGATTTCATGAGTTGCTGATTTGACAACTTTGTAAAGTCTTTTTACATGGGTGCAGAAAAACTAAGGTTTTTATTTGTTTATAAGATTCATAATATTTCACGCATCAGAGCTTCATCGTTTCCCCTTTTTATTCAAGTAACAGTAAACAAGAAACCAGTCAATTATATATAAATGAATTTTCATATTACACGATTTTTGTAAATATTTAAAAAAAAATGAATATCTTATCATTTCACTTTAATCGTATCCCTTAAACAAAATATAATTATTAATAGGCCAAAAATTGCAAGCTTAAAATGTTTTGACAATAGATAGCATGTGTTGTAATTATTTTTGAAGTTTTACCTCTTTATTTAATACTATTGCCTATTATCCAAGGAAGATTACTACAAGTACAAACAGCTTTTTACTCAAAATAAGGTGTACCTATTCACGAAATTAAATTCTTGTTAGATTTATTGTTGTTTACATTATGAGACATGTTACAGGTTTTATAATTATTTATGCCTCATCATGTTAAAAGTTGCTGTTCAAGACTGACCATTATATTCATTGAACTTTACAAAGAAATATTTCCATAACAAATATTTTACATAGTTAAGTAATTCAATTCAAACATTATTATAATAAGATTTTTAATTGCTATAATACAAATACAATCATTCAAATTTGGTCCTAATACATTATGGAATTTCTTACAACAATTATCATGGATGAAATATGTTATAATAAAGCTTTATACATTATCCTCATAAACCAAACTCAATCAACTATAAATAATTATCTTAAATAAAAAAATATGAAATTTTTACTTCTTTGTAAAGAAATGACAACAAAGTATGGATATTTCAATAATGAAAATATACGATATATAACAGTATCAATTTGAGACAATATTTTCTATCAACAATACTAAAAAATAATGGCTCTATTATCATTCAGCAGAAAAGACACATTACACCTTGGAACACAATTGGTCAACAACAATTAGCAACCCTATGATTTAAACATGTTCACTATCTATAAGTTTAGTTTTTAATATAAAAGATCTAAATTGTGGAATGAAATAAAAAGGATGTGATCTAAAAATCTCAGTCTGATTATGTTTAAACAAGTTCACTTGAAAAAAAAAATCTATGGTCAATACAATAAGGTTTTGTAATCATTTCTAAATTTTATAACAATTTTACAGGTCAGAAAAATAGTTATGATGCAGAACTACAGGATCATAGACTTGTTGGTGAACCATGGTTACTAACGTATTTGCTAAAACATGCCAAATAATACTAATAATTGCCTTTTCAACATCATGAATTTCAAACTAATGATGAAAATAAATAATGTACTGAAAAACAACTTAAATGCTTATTGCTGATTTGATCTGGTTTACTAGTTTTGTTGTTCACATTGTTTCTCTGCCAAACTATCTAGCATGATCATACACATTTTTGATACAAAAATAACAGAAATTCAACTGTACACATATCTTCCTCATTTTCCGTCAACTATTACTAAAATGTAACAAATCACTAGAAATAACAAATATTTCTATACTGTGAACATATTTTCTTCATGTGTCCTGAGTTATTGGACATAGTGCATTCTGCATAAATAACATAAAATTATCACAATGTGTTCACATAATACACCACACAATAATAGTTCACCCAGCAATCATTTCAATAGAGTTGCCAGGTGTGCATTTCCTTCCAAATGTTCAGTTTATAAATCTAAGAATATTAATTCTTTTCATCTATTCTAACCAACTTTCGTATTTTAAAATTTAGAGAAAAGACATGTCTATCAACCAAAAACAATAATATATCATGAAACCACAAAGATGTCAGTTTGCCAACATGTGAAACATGGGCACAACCATCAACGATGGAGAAATATCAAGAGTAATTTATCTTTATACATAGGTCGAAAGTTTCGTGTATCTAATTTAATGCTGAAGCTGGTTGTTGTGGAAATAAATACAAAAACACTGACAACTATATCCAACTGACTGCTCATATAAAACACATGATCAAATAAAGTATGCCTTCATCCTATGGATTATACCACACTCAATACGCTATGGTCACTCTGTAACACCATAATAAAACTTGTCAATCTGACCTGATACTGTACTTACTGGTCATGGTAAATAAACCCAGTAAACCTATGGTGATACAACACTTTCACTGATATAAAACACACAATCATACTGATCTCTAAATAAACCAGTTATCCTTTACAAGTGCTAGTAATGTAAGGTGAGGTATTTCAACAAGTTTAAATATCACTATTTTCAGTGCCAAACCCGATTCTGATGATTTGTTCTTGACCCAATTTATGATTTTCAGTAAAAATCAAATTTGTCTGCATACTTTCACAATTTTAACTTAATTGCGTAATGAACCAAATATTATACCTTTTGAAAAATTCCACAACAATACATCATTTAACTAGTCACAATCTTATATAAAGGATTTCTTTCAATGATAAACGTATGTTTTCCTTTCAAGAACATTGTTGTCAAAAACAAATTTGAAAATCACCATCTTCCTTCTTCTTATTGGACCATAACAAAAAAAGTAAAAATTTAACTTGTGACAGTTCACATGTGACCAATACTGTTAAAAATCATTACATAATCAGATCATAACAACAATTTGGGCCTGACAATCACATTTGACTAAACAGTCCTATCTGTATCCCTGATTCAAGTGAGAACTAGTCTAGCTTTAGCTCATGTCTAGTGGACTGGATCTGTCATCATCTTCCTCCTCTTCTGAGAATTCTGATGGTGTTTCTGTTGCTGCTCTCGATGGAACATGAGATCCTAGACTGGAAGAATCTTGTGATATCCCTTGACATGCCATTGCCACCTCCATATCGGATGTGTCTGAACTATGAGTTAAAGCAACTGGTTTTGATCTAAATGATGAAAGATAATAACATAATTAAAAATTTCGATTACCTATTGTTCAATCTTTAAATAACATACGAAAATATTCTTGTTTCCAACAAATTGAATTTTCTATACAAAAAACTCATTTCACAACTTGGTAAAATTTATGTTCTTTCTCCTCATATTCAGATGATGGAAAATTAGAGACTATTTTTTAGTTTCATAAAGTGGAAAGCTTTTCAGTGTGTATTTGAGGATTTTGATACTTGTATTCTGGAGTAGTGTAACATCCAGTGGCAACTATTGCAAGGAAATGTGTTAATTTTACACAAATATAAATCTTGCTTTGTACCCAAGCTGGTTTTTATAGTGCTAGTTCACAAGTTTCCAGGAAGACACTTCACATTCTCCGAGTCTGAGCAGATCAGTCTTTGCTCTTACTCTTAAATGCTGTCTGCTTATTGGAGAACCTACACATAATTTGGTTTTACTCAGCCAGAGATCCAACGACAACCTCCCACATAAAGGTGTTTATCTGCATCAACAATTGAAACATTAGCATATACTTTTAACACTGCACTACACTAATCTTATAATTATTCTATTACCTAGAACTTTGTGGTACCGGTGACATTCCAGTAGACATTGGTCGAATGCCACTTTGACCTGCATTGGCCATTCCACTATTGGCTAAATCTGTAAATATGAATAAAATAGTTCTATGATTATTATTATCAAATATAAACATCAGGTTTATGTCATATTTATCAGTCAAACATAAGCTCTTCTTTGGAAAGTCCTTCCCTCTGACATTAAAAATATATAATTTAGATTCCCTGCAATATAAAGCCCATCATAAGGAGTGGACACCCTATTCAGCACTAGATTACATTTTTAAGATTTTATAGCAAATTGCCATTTCAATCATCATTTCAAAATGTCTATTCATAATTCAAACACCATGGTAGTCTTTGAATAAAGAATGAAAGTAAGGTGCTTGTAAAACATTCCAATATAAATTGGATGAAAATAATTGTATTTGTAACTAGATGTGTCAAAGCGAAACGAATGGCCCCGTCTAAAAAGTTGAAAAATCTGCAATTTCAATACCACATGTGGACACAAACATGATGGAAGTCTCACATATCAAAAATCAGCTCAAAATCTGGAGTTGTATAGAAAAAAGTCCATATAACTGTGATTTTCAACAATTTTCAAAGTTTAAACTTGATATGTAACTCATCATGGTTAGCTCACATACCAAAATCAGCTCAATATCTGAAAGCATTTAGAAAAAAGGTCCCTATAACTGGGATTTTAAAAAATTTATCAAAGTCCAACATGTTGTCCGAAGCCCAAAATTACAGCAAAAATTAACTGAGCGGATCGAAACTTAAACTTGATCTGTAACTCATCATGAGTATCTCATATACCAAAAATTCAGCCCAATATCTGAAAGCGTTTAGAAAAAAGTCTATAACTGTGATTTTCAACAATTTATCAAAGCCTGTTATTTCGGCAAAATTTAGCGAAGCGGAAACAAAACTTTAACTTGATCTGTAACTCATCATGGTTAACTCACATACCAAAAATCAGCCCAATATCTGAAGGGGTTTAGAAAAAAACTCTGTATAATGGTTTGTTGCAGAATGACGCAATTACAGACAAGGGTAAAACTATATGGCACTGACAACTTCGTTGTGGGCCCATAAAAATACCATTTTATGGAAAATTAAATATCACAATGTTGCATTTTTGGGGGGGTACTGGGTCTTAATGGACATGCATTTTTAAGAAATTTCAGTTTTAGTTTTTTGATTCTTATATAGTAGCTCTTTCATCTCTTGGGTATAAATTCTCCTTATAGACATCAAATCAGTAAAGGACGTGGAAGAGACTGAATACATATACAACCACAATTTTATTGAATAATGATGGTGACTTCAGATTTAACTACTGATTTTTTTATCGATCCAGCAACTGACTTACCCAACACATATGGTGATAAAGACTTTGGAATCATTTTGATAGCTTTAGTTAAATCTTGTTGTGAACACTGGCCTTTCTCTAATCCTAAAGCCATACCCATTCTTTTTAAAACTTCTATGTCATCATGTATCTCAAAAGTATTGTCAAAATTAAATAAATATTCATATCTGAAAAGAAAATGGAATAAAACATACAAATTTATACACTAATAAATATTCACCTTCTTAATCTTAAAATATATTATCTATCATGTCTATCTATATGATATATAGATGGAGAAATATTAATAAATTTAATGATGGTTTATACTGAGGAACAGACTTACAGGCTTATCAGATATTTAATATGAAAAGTGTTGTTCTGTCCATCAGAAACAAAATATCTTGCAAGACATAAATGTGTATAAAGCTTTACAGTCATAAATATAACCAGGTGGTCGTGTGGTCTAGCGGGACGGCTGCAGTGCAGGCGATTTGGTGTCACGATATCACAGTAGCATGGGTTCGAATCCCGGCGAGGGAAGAACCAAAAATTTGCGAAAGCAAATTTACAGATCTAACATTGTTGGGTTGATGTTTAGAGTTGTATATACAACTCGTCTAAACATCAACCCAACAATGTTAGTTGCTTTCGCAAATTTTTGGTTCTTCCCTCGCCGGGATTCGAACCCATGCTACTGTGATATCGTGACACCAAATCGCCTGCACTGCAGCCGTCCCGCTAGACCACACGACCAACTGGGCTCTCAAAAAAAGAGCTTTCGCTGGCCGTGTGTTACCTTTCTTTTTGAAGACTGTACTTTGACCTATAATGGTTTACTTTTACAAATTATGACTTGAATGGAGAGTTGAATCATTGGCACTCATACCAAATATTTCTATATCTATATACTGGTAGAGTGGGGTGCTCATTTTCGCCATATCTTTCCATGTTTTCTGCAGTTTAGGTTCAAGTCATTATGTTTTTGAAGTATACTGATATGAATATAACTTCAAATGCAAAATATTTCTAAGCTTGAAAACATGTTTGTTTGAAAAAAATCATCTGAAAAGTTAGATTAAAGGGTGTTTGAAATTTCCTTATTTTATGTCAAAGGGGGACACATATTCGGCGTTTTAAAACCAAATAACTGCAGCTTTAAACAATGTTTATCAAATCAATTTCATTATAAATGAAAAGCAGACATTTCAAAGTTGTAAAGAACTGTGAAATTTGGGCAATCAGTAAAAGAATTACTAAGAAATACTTCTTTGGAATTGTGTTTTTCATTCAGGAAATTGGCCGAAAATTGTTGTCCATTTTTCAGTCCTTTGCGGTTATTGCTAAAATTTTGTCTCAAATTAAAAAATACAATTTACTGGCATATTTCTTCCATCCTTTGAAGTTTTTACACCTCAAAATCATAAAACGGTGAAATTGTGTCCCTGGCGAATATGTGCACCCCACTCTATGCTGATTATGCTATTTCTAGTAATTTTTCACATAAAAAAAAACGTCTCACACATTGTGACATTGCTAATAAGTTCTGCTCTCGTCTTACAGTAATGATGGAGCTACGGAGCAAGATGATATAGGTGAACTGATATGAACATTTAATGTGTGAAGACATGAGAAACAGCATGTGAAGTAAAAATGATTCTATACAGTGGTTAAATCAACTAATATAACCCATGATTTATAGATAGCCATACTTGGGCAATATATAACTCATGGTACTGGTATGTATATAGACCATTTAATCACTACTTACTATGAAGAACCTGTATTTACGAGTAAATGATCTGACTTACTTGTCATTAGATATAGAACAATCAATAACTGTTTTCTTGCTGGTATTAACAATAATAAAAGGCAGTTGTATAGCTGAGTTTGCTGCTGGAGGTCCCTGACTTTGTTCCATCTCTCTGTTCCTCTGCACCAAATTCTTAAAAGCTATTTGCTAAAATAACATGGTCAAAACATCAATAGCAAATAAATGCAATCACATCTTTACATTTTTTTTAACATTGAGGTACGAATCCAAGATTATTTTGTTCCAATTTTCTAAAGTGATATTAATGATCATCATAGAGTTATACAGTACCCTTTAAAAATGTTTCCACAACTTTAAAATGAAGATATCAACTTGAATATTTTCTTGTTATATAAAAACAAAAACTAATAGAATTGATACCTTCAATAAGATTTGAAGTTGAGTTTCTACAACTTTCAGAGGAAACACCTTACCTGTAGTATAAGTTCTTGTAATTGCTGAGTTTTATGTAGAGGAAACACCTTACCTGTAGTATAAGTTCTTGTAATTGCTGAGTTTTATGTAGAGGAAACACCTTACCTGTAGTATAAGTTCTTGTAATTGCTGAGTTTTATGTAGAGGAAACACCTTACCTGTAGTATAAGTTCTTGTAATTGCTGAGTTTTATGTAGAGGAAACACCTTACCTGTAGTATAAGTTCTTGTAATTGCTGAGTTTTATGTAGAGGAAACACCTTACCTGTAGTATAAGTTCTTGTAATTGCTGAGTTTTATGTAGAGGAAACCCCTTACCTGTAGTATAAGTTCTTGTAATTGCTGAGTTTTATGTAGAGGAAACACCTTACCTGTAGTATAAGTTCTTGTAATTGCTGAGTTTTATGTAGAGGAAACACCTTACCTGTAGTATAAGTTCTTGTAATTGCTGAGTTTTATGTAGAGGAAACACCTTACCTGTAGTATAAGTTCTTGTAATTGCTGAGTTTTATGTAGAGGAAACCCCTTACCTGTAGTATAAGTTCTTGTAATTGCTGAGTTTTATGTAGAGGAAACACCTTACCTGTAGTATAAGTTCTTGTAATTGCTGAGTTTTATGTAGAGGAAACCCCTTACCTGTAGTATAAGTTCTTGTAATTGCTGAGTTTTATGTAGAGGAAACACCTTACCTGTAGTATAAGTTCTTGTAATTGCTGAGTTTTATGTAGAGGAAACACCTTACCTGTAGTATAAGTTCTTGTAATTGCTGAGTTTTATGTAGAGGAAACCCCTTACCTGTAGTATAAGTTCTTGTAATTGCTGAGTTTTATGTAGAGGAAACCCCTTACCTGTAGTATAAGTTCTTGTAATTGCTGAGTTTTATGTAGAGGAAACCCCTTACCTGTAGTATAAGTTCTTGTAATTGCTGAGTTTTATGTAGAGGAAACACCTTACCTGTAGTATAAGTTCTTGTAATTGCTGAGTTTTATGTAGAGGAAACCCCTTACCTGTAGTATAAGTTCTTGTAATTGCTGAGTTTTATGTAGAGGAAACCCCTTACCTGTAGTATAAGTTCTTGTAATTGCTGAGTTTTATGTAGAGGAAACCCCTTACCTGTAGTATAAGTTCTTGTAATTGCTGAGTTTTATGTAGAGGAAACCCCTTACCTGTAGTATAAGTTCTTGTAATTGCTGAGTTTTATGTAGAGGAAACACCTTACCTGTAGTATAAGTTCTTGTAATTGCTGAGTTTTATGTAGAGGAAACCCCTTACCTGTAGTATAAGTTCTTGTAATTGCTGAGTTTTATGTAGAGGAAACCCCTTACCTGTAGTATAAGTTCTTGTAATTGCTGAGTTTTATGTAGAGGAAACCCCTTACCTGTAGTATAAGTTCTTGTAATTGCTGAGTTTTATGTAGAGGAAACCCCTTACCTGTAGTATAAGTTCTTGTAATTGCTGAGTTTTATGTAGAGGAAACCCCTTACCTGTAGTATAAGTTCTTGTAATTGCTGAGTTTTATGTAGAGGAAACCCCTTACCTGTAGTATAAGTTCTTGTAATTGCTGAGTTTTATGTAGAGGAAACCCCTTACCTGTAGTATAAGTTCTTGTAATTGCTGAGTTTTATGTAGAGGAAACACCTTACCTGTAGTATAAGTTCTTGTAATTGCTGAGTTTTATGTAGAGGAAACCCCTTACCTGTAGTATAAGTTCTTGTAATTGCTGAGTTTTATGTAGAGGAAACACCTTACCTGTAGTATAAGTTCTTGTAATTGCTGAGTTTTATGTAGAGGAAACACCTTACCTGTAGTATAAGTTCTTGTAATTGCTGAGTTTTATGTAGAGGAAACACCTTACCTGTAGTATAAGTTCTTGTAATTGCTGAGTTTTATGTTTGATTCGTTCTATTTTCTTTTGTTTTTCTGACTGTAAATAAATATCAAAATTTATCAAACTGTTAAATAAATCAGGTAAATAAATGAAAAAAAGATCCATGGGACACAGATGATGCACTCACTGGCATATAACTTTATAAAAGGTTATTTTTCAAGACCTTTAAACGTAATGTCAGCCAAATTCCAACTTGATCTGAGTTTTATTGTAATGAGCATAGTGTACAAGTTTCATTACTTTTGGTTGAGTCAAACTGAAGTGGGAATAGAATTGAAAAATTCTGCAATTTTTCCTTTTGTAAAAGGGCACAACTCCAGAACAGTAATCCCCATCAAAATTCAAACTAGATATTTGTTTTGTGCTAATAAGCATTGTATATAAGTTTCTGAACATTTTTGTTTAGCTCTAAAGTTAAAGAACAGAAACCAATTTTGGGACTATTCTTCTTCAACCATTTAATTTTATAATTTATCTCAATTTCATTCATAGAAGATTAATATTTTAATATTCAATCAAATTTCTATAAAAGTAAACTATACTGTAAATTATAAAATTGAGAATGGAAATGGGGAATGTGTCAAAGAGACAACAACCTGACAAATAAAAAACAACAGCAGAAGGTCACCAACAGGTCTTCAATGTAGCGAGAAATTCCCACACCCGGAGGCGTCCTTCAGCTAGCCCCTAAACAAATATATACTAGTCCAGTGATAATGAACGCCTTTTTGTAAATTGAATGCTACAATCAAACCACTGATTTAACAAATAAAAAAATATTTTTTACCTCTAAATTTTGGCACTCTTGGGCAGAATTTGTAGGTAATCCTATCCATCGTATTTCTTTTTTCTCTTTGGATATTATATTCATTGCCATTAACACATTTAATGCATCGTAAACTCTACGCCGAATATTCTTCTGATCATACGCCTGTAAAAGAAGAGACAATTAAAGATTTCATTCATATTAACTTTTTTCTAGATTTTGTGTTGATCTTTTGTTGTTAAAATTTCAGTCCTATGAAATCCACTATTGTGTTCATATTTAATGTTATAACAAATTATCACTTAAGGGCAATTACTCTTATGATGAGTACACGGAAGAATCCAGTCATACTTATTTGCCAAACAATTTTTTGCTATGAACAGTATCTCTTCATCTTGTGTAGTTTCTGCCAAAAAAAAAATCAAAATTGACTTGGTGACCAATTTGCAATCTTATTTTGCAGATCCTTTTTGCCAGTTAGGTCATGATGACTTATTTGCAGATCTTGTACCATCCTACTGATATTTTCTGATTTTCAAACAAAAAAGATGATTTATTTGGATCAATAGAGAATCCGTTCCAAAAGTTTTTTCAATTCTAATGTTTTCAACATGTTCAATGTTACACAAAATCTTGACATTAAACTGTATAGTTAAAAGTTTTACCTGATCGGAGGGTGATGTTAGATTTCTAGGATCACTAAATTCTGCCACAAGTTCATCAGCCACTTCATTGTATGTAGTTACACCCTTTCTTTGGACTTTTTCACAAACTTTCATAGAAAAATGTCTTAATCCTTTGCCACCTTTTTCTCCCTTCTTCCCTCTTTTCCTGAATGAGCAAATCAAAGAACAGGTGTGAAACATTGTTGATCATCTGATGTCATATTAAACTAGAGAATGGTAAAAGTGATGCCACCCAAATTCTAACTAAAGCTGTGTTATGTGGTAATATGCATTGAGTATTGTGACAAAGGTTGAGGCAGCATCTAATTAGAGAAAGGAAGCCACTTTTGGAGACGGACAAGGGAACTCAATGTTAACTTCTGTAATATCAAGTAATCATAGCTATTTTGCCTGAAGTCCAAATGATGAGAATAACTCCCTTTAAACATTGGGAATAATTAAGATAAAAAAAGTATTGTAGGATGCAAAAGCAAAATCATTGAAGTGATGTGATGTGACTAGCAAGCAATTCGCACTAAAGTCTCTTCTCCATTTTAAGTTTAAGAAAGAGAAGTCATTTTACCTGGATTCTGGAGAAGTGCTAGTCTGTAAAAGATAATCATTTACAAAGGTATTCTACTGATATTAATAGTACCAATTTTTCTAATAATTATACAAACCCATCAGAGAAGTCTGGTTCTATTGTGATTTCAGCAGCCCTTTTTCTGTTTATCCATGCAGCTTCTCCAATATGTCCTGGAGTGTGAGGACTAGCTGCTATTATCTGTGGGGAACTCATCAGGGGTCGCTGTTGTTGAATTATCTATGTAAAACAGAAAATAAATGTAATGATTAAAAATGTTCATGAAAAATTGATGACATTTTGTTGTAGGGTTGCTGTTTAATTAATGTACCTCCATACAACTTGCATTCATACACACTAACCTTTGAAATTACAAAAGGTTAAAAAAATAATAATTTGAATTACATATAATAATAATTTTTTTTTAGATCTTTATACATTGGTTTCGACACAACTTTTTGTTATATTTGTGCATGACTTTTTAAAGGATGTTTTATCATATTTCTATACTTCAAAAGAAACAATAAACATGTTTTCTGTCCTTGTTCTTACAAAACTTTTACTTGCATTTACCGTCTGTGTCTTTAAACTTTTATGTTAACTGCCATATAAGCTCAATTCATAAGTAACATATGAATTTATGTTTTGTTACATCGAAGGTTGGACAGTTAATTGTTTTAAAAAAAGTTACCCCTGACCATATGAAAATGTTTATTGCAAAAACTAAGAGTTATATGCTCTCTAAAAGTCTTATCCAACATATCCTTTTTACAGAAACAGTTAAAATTTCCTATGTATAATCAAGATTTTAACCGTTCTTGCAGAACCTTAAGCTAATTTATATTAGATTTAGTATTGACTTGTTTTTGTGATGAATATTTGCCTTTAGATGTAAAGCAAATAATAATAATCAATAAATCAGAAGAATGTAGTTTTATTGTAATGATTTTCAGGGTTTCTTTTGATTTCTTGTAAAAGGAACTTCTTTACCTTGTAGGGTGACATCTTTGCTGGTGAACTACTAACAGGTATAGCTATCAACTGTACAGCTGGAAAATAAACAGACAATATTTTTAAAATAATTTACCAATATCACAATAAATATATATATAATCTTCAACTATCCATGGCTTTAAAACACTAAATCCATGGGATGTGTTTTGATTGATTAAAGTCTGTGATGCATGATTTTTCGCTATTGGTTGTTTTTGTAAACTTTATACCAGCTATTAGTAACTTTAAGTACACCCAAACTGTACTATTCAATGTGTTGACACAATTTGTAATGCATTTGTTATTTAATGTTTGCTAGTTTTTGTTTATTTTATCTCACTATTCTTTTACTTTTATATGTACCACCTTTGATAAGTGTTTAGTATAACGATAAATTTTCACTTTTGTTCTCATACTATGAACAATAAAACTATTCTATTTATAGTAATATGTATGTGTTATTCTAATTAACACAATCTTGTCCCAGGTATGTAAAAATATTGTGTCACACATTGAAGATCAAAGGAGTATGTTCGGTAAGGTCCTAAAATGGCCCCCTTTTTTAGCGTAAATTTCAAATTCGGATTTATAGACCAATATCACAATAAATTATAGCTTATACAGTGACTAGATAGGAAATAAGCCATTTTGTTGAAAATTTTACGTTTCTGCGTTTCATAATGACGTCACAAGTTGTACTCTTATTCATTTTCACGAAAAAATCACTGAAAATTGGTAAATTTCCATAAATTATTGGACAGGAAACATAGAGCGCATACGACGACAACAAAGATCTTTTAAAATAATGTTTGTGAAGACTTTTCACATGTCTTTTTTGAATATTAAGTTTGTCGACGCCTGCGCTCTGTGTTTCCTGGTCCTTAATTTGGTTGAAATCAGGCTGATTTTTTCAAATTTCACCAAAATCCTTTATCTTGACATTTTTGGGACGTAAAAATCAACGTGTTAGAATTAAACTTTGATAAAAATAGTTTTGTTTAACTTTCTCACATCTCTTTAAGGCAATTTAAACCATTCATTGTCTTGTAACTATGAACTTTATAATTGGGGCCAAATATGGCCCTTACCGAACTTACTCCTTTATTCGTTCAGGGAATGTTTACTTGTATTGTAAATATTTCTTTTTGATCCAGTTAATCAATTTTTATTGATATTTTATAGTGTGTTTTCTCATATTGTAATGTTAAACAACTGTTTAAGGTTAGGGTGAAGGTTTCCCGGTTGGCGCCTGTTAAAACATTCAAACCCGCTGCATTTGTTTGCACCTGTCCTAAGTCAGCAACCTGTTGTTCAGTGGTTGTCATTTGTTGATGTGGTTTAGAAGGGTATCTTTATATAGATGGCGGTTTCCCCCCCCCCCCCCCCCCCCCTGTTTGAATGGTTTTACACTAGTCATTTTTTGGCCCCTTTTAATTTACAGCTTGCTGTTTTTGGTGCGAGACAAGGCTCTGTGATGTAGACTGTACTTTGACCTATAATGGATTACTTTTTTACAAATTGTGACTTGAATGGAGAGTTTGTCTCATTGGCACTCATTAAAACAGGAATGTTACTATGGACATATAACTCAAACTATCATTTTCTATGTTCTTTGGACCGTGAAATTGGGACCAAAACTATAATTTGGCATTAAAATTAGAAAGATCATATCATAGGGAAAGTACTAAGTTTCAAGTTGATTGGACTTCATCAAAAACTACCTTGATCAAAAACTTTAACCTGAAGTGGGACAGATGAACAAACGAATGAGAATGAACCCACAGACTAGAAAACATAATGCTCCAGTGCTATCTTAGGTGGGGCATAAAAAGCACCACTCAAATGGTTCAATTCACTTTAGGTGCCTTTTAATCAATATGAACATTTTATACTTCTTAAAAATGGCCTTACTATTATGGGCCAAAATCTGTTAAATATGGCCCTTACCAAACTGACTCTTTAAAATACAAATTTTGAGTCCTGAAGGGTCACCAACAAGTAAATCTTTGATCCATGAACAGACACATGTGTTAAAACTTAATGTCCCAACATCATTTAAGGTGGGCATTTAAAGTCTTGCAATATAGAGAATATGGTACAAACTATATTCAAAAGCAGAGATCAGAACAAAACAGATTTTAAGACATTAATTGATATCATGTAAACTGTCACTGAACTCTGTTTTTATGAATTATTTCCACAGTTGAACATAATTAAAACAGATTATTATTACAGAAGAATAATAAGACACCTGTTTTATTTGCTTTATATTTCCCTTTCAACATGCTCAATGTGATACCTTAGGAAACAAATTATCAAGACACTAGACAGCTTGTACATACACGATTTTTCCACATTCATTTTTAAAACCATGTATTATTTATATTTTTATGTATATATCAATTTCCCTTTCACTTCCAAGTCAATAATTATTAATTTTCACTTTCAAAATTCAAATGAGACCATGGTGCATTTCATCCTAATTTAAAAGCATCCATGCAAAGTATTTGAGATTCTTTCAAGTTGACAAAAAAATATTTATTTAAACCACATAAATATTTAATAAAGCAACCTGTTTAATACAATATCTTATAAAATATGACATATTTTTCTTCTCCATTACATTTCTTTATGAAGAATCCATTGGTTTGTCAGACCTACTCATGCTACCTTTATAAATCATAAAAACTTTTAGCAGTACTTCTAATTGCTATTACTGTAACGAGAGTCAGAGTGCACACACTGAAATGTTTCGCCTGCTTTACTGTCATTGATTTAAGTTGAAAGTCTTAGTCCAACCAAAAACATTGATCACAGTAACTCAGGTCAGATAAAAGCTGTCAAACAGACATAAACACCTTACAATTGTTTTTATACCCAAATATAATTGACCTATTGGTATAACCTAACATCTATTCAATCTAACGTTAATTATCATTTATCATCTTTATTGCATGTCTATTTTTTCGAAAATTATATAAAGTTATAAACTACTAAATAAGCTCACTATTCTGTCTTGCATGTTGATCTCTAAAACCAGTCAGGTCACCATTGGCATCCAACAAACCAACCTGAAAAGACATAGGTGGTTATGATTAAAACAGAGAAAAGATATGCAGGGCTGTCTTGACTATTAATTGATATTGACTGTCATTTCAGCAGGCAAGACATTAAACAAATATCATTTTCATTCCAGTGACTAAATCTGTCCATTTAACTAGTGATTGATTGGGTAGAGACTGGTTTTTATAATAATGTTCTACCAAAATTTCAAATGACCAGTATTTGCTGGTTATTACTGATAGCTTTTTTTTTGGTTTTGTGCAATTTTTCTTTTAATTTTCAGGATACTGCAAATCTAAAAATAAAACAACTATCTGTTCATATATCTTTAACATCATAAGTTATGAAATAAAATATGCAGTATTTTTCTAAACACAAGTATTTGTCAAAAGCAAATTTGTTTTCTTTACAAATTTCTATCTAAAACAAGCTTGTACACTTTCAGACCACTACATTGGAAATATTGATACAACTTCAGATCTGAAAATGTGCTTTTTGATTTATATTTTTTTGCATGGGCAACCTTCAGTTTAGATTTTTCATTTTGAGTCTTGTACAATTGAGTTTTGTGCTATGACAAATATAACCATTTTTGGTCCAAATACACTTTAAATTTAAGACATTTTCTGTCCACTAGCATATGTACACAAGATGAGTTCTCACTGATTTTGGATGTTACATAACATTTAGTGATTAATCCTTGTATAATTATTTCCCTATCCACACACCATATGAACAGGATGTCACTTATCTTTAGCTTTAAACTGAATATAATTGTTTTAACATTTAATGCATATGTGAGGGAGGAGTGGTGTAATGGAAAAAATGAATTTTTATTTGTAGGAAATTCCAATAGTAGGTGGAAACAAACACATACTTCTTGTAAAGTTAATAGTTATTGCATAACAATTCTTTATATAATATTTCTTTTAACTTTCAGCGACTTCAATTAGGTGTCAACAAATCTATTTGCATTGAATATATGTCCACTTCATTCTTCACCTTTATCTGTGTCAAAGTCAACAATTGACACATCAAACCCCCCTCATTATGTATGTTTAAATATGGTACAGTAGGTTAAGATGATGTTATAATGACCATATGAGTTGACATAAGCTGAGTGTCTGGGTCAGTTAGCTTACAACTATAATAGTTATAATATATTATCTTCTCAACTCTGTACAACTGGCTAGGCCACTACATTGTACAAACCATTCAGTGTTTTCCCCGAAGGAAAAAAAGTTGTGTGCATGGTGTGGTAGAACCTATATCTACAAGTTTAACACAAAAACAGGCATAACAAGAATGTGTCCATAGTACACGGATGCCCCACTTGCACTATAATTTTCCATGTTCAGTGGACCGTGAAATTGGTGTCAAAACTTTAATTTGGAATTAAAATTAGAACGATCATATCATAGGGAACATGTGTACTAAGTTTCAAGTAGTTGTGACTTTAACTTCATCAAAAACTACCTTGACCAAAAACTTTAACCTGAACTTTGCCCTTTCATTTTCTATGTTCAGTTGACCATGAAATTGGGGTCAAAACTATAATTTGGCATTAAAATTAGAAAGATCATATCATGGAGAACATGTGTACTAAGTTTCAAGTGGATTGGACTTCAACTTCATCAAAAACTACCTTGACCAAAAACTTTAACCTGAACTTCGTCCTTTCATTTTCTATGTTCAGTTGACCATGAAATTGGGGTCAAAACTATAATTTGGCATTAAAATTAGAAAGATCATATCATGGGGAACATGTGTACTAAGTTTCAAGTGGATTGGACTTCAACTTCATCAAAAACTACCTTGACCAAAAACTTTAACCTAAAGTGGGACGAACGAACGGACGAACGAAGGCACAGACCAGAAAACATAATGCCCCTCTACTATCGTAGGTGGGGCATAAAAAGCATTGTCTTTTTAAACCCAATGCAATTAACCACAAAAATGTAGATGATTCAAACTTATATTACAATCATTATGGTAATCATTATGTAATTGGTGTATAATCAATTTCTTTATAAACCTCAATATTTATTAGCGATAATTAGGTCAATGTTATCAGATAGCTACTTGCTTAATCCTTTGTCCAAGTCTTTGTAAATAAAGGATTTTCGCTTCACTAAACATTGTGATTGACATAAAAAGTAATAAAAACAGTTATCTTGCATTTAAACTGAGGGAAAATTTTAAATAACAAATATTTACCATTTTAAATGTTTGTTTCTGATTTTCATGTATATCTGTGTGGTGTACAACAGTATGTGGCTCTGTGAGTTTGTGTATAGGAATGAGCAGATGTATAGTAATGACCTCAATATAACTGTTCTACTGACAAGGTGTGCACACAGTGGGAGTGAACCAAGAACAGGAGGATATTATTATTAAATTAACATTAATTTTACTGCATGTCAAGGTCAAAACTAACTTCCACATTGTCATTCAATACTGCTAAACCATCAAAT
The DNA here is from genome assembly GCF_965363235.1 of Mytilus galloprovincialis. NCBI lineage: Eukaryota > Metazoa > Mollusca > Bivalvia > Mytilida > Mytilidae > Mytilus > Mytilus galloprovincialis. Next base: position 15,487,462 of record NC_134840.1, read on the forward strand.
GCCTTTTGATGTTTTTGTTTCTCATTGAATTGCATTTGATTTTTTTAAAACATTATTTGAATACCTACAAAATGTATTCTTTTTACCTATTCAATCATTGTCAATCTTGTGAATACTTTAGTATGCAATAGATCTAAATTTAATAAAATGTATTTTTTTGTATAAATCTTTGGTAAATATAAAATATTCCTAATTGTAAGAAAGATAAAGACAACAAGGTGAACTATTTAACTTGTTTGTAATGATTATAAAAGGGTTTATATTAAATCTGATGTAACCAATAGCATGTTAGGACTTCAGGGCAGGTGTAGTATAGGCAGATGTCCTCAATGATTTCTCTATCAAAATGTAAAGTCTATTTCTAAATTCCAATACAGAGATTGAGAGAAATACAACATCCATAATAGGAATATGTTATTTAAATAAATCATTCAATCTGAAAGGTGTTCATTTCTCCAAATTCATGTAATAATGGGGTTTCACTACATGTTGTCTTACAACCTGAAAATTTGTTCCTAATTTTCATTAATCATACATGTACATGTAAGTGCCCTTGAGGGAAGGAAGCAAACTTTTTTAGTATTTATCTTCTGCAATTGCTGCTATCAATGTAAAAGTGTAATGTTGATTGTAAAACTTAAGTCCATTAATCAGTCAAAAACAGATCTTCTTCTTATAAATAAAATCAAAGTTTTCACCATTTCAAAAATATATTTCTGTCTAAGTTTTGGATTTATGGATTTGTACCAAACTTGGACAAGCTTGTTTATGATCAAAAGCTAAGGAAATTTCCTGTTTTCCGTAGTATTACTTAGGCCAAAAAAAAATATATGTCTGTTTCCTGCTGCCAAGGCAAATCAATCTGGGTCTGTAGGTCGGGATTTTTTTTTTTTTTTTTTTTTTTAATTATTTTTGCACTCCCTGTCAGATTTGCAGTCGGTTAAATGTCATGTTTGGTTAGGGTCCTGTACCCCAAAATGATTTAATCCCTTTAAAGAAGCTTTAATTGAATAATCCTCCCGGTTCCGACATTTTTTAAACCTTTATTGTAGCACATTTGTGCTGGGAGCAGCCATTTTGATTGTTTGGGTATAGTAAGATACGAATTTGGATCGGAAACGAATTTTTCCGGACCGGAAACGATTTTTTTCCGGATTTGAATAAAAAGATCTAGGGTCGGGGGGTTTGAGTCAGGGTCGGTCGGGAAACAGGAAACAGACATATATTTTCTTTGGCCTTATTAATGGACTTTTAGTTTTTCTTCCAGTTAAGTTTACATTACATACATTCTGCAGTTAAAAGATTTAAAAATAAATTGCTTGGCCTAGCGCAGCTGACAGTTGGCCCAAAAATGGACACAATATTCGGGCTTGATACAGGTCTGAATTTGGATTGAAATTAAATATTGACACATAATTATATAATAGGTTTCTGAAACATTGAAGAATTGGTTATATGATTTGATTTTTTATTCAATTATTTGCTATTGTGCGATTGTGCAATACAACATGCTGTTGGAAATTGACCCCCCCCCCCCCTATTTTTGGCACCTTGTGGTATAATTTCAGAGTGATCCATATGCCATTCCATAAAATATTGTCTGGAAACTAGAAAAATGCTATTTTGGTCCCTAATTCATTAACTGTTAGGACCACAACCCCCAAAATCAATCCCAACCTTCCCTTTGTGGTAATAAACCTTGTGTTTAAATTTCATAGATTTCTATTCACTTATACTAAAGTTATTGTCCGGAAACCATGTGTCATCGGACCACCCTGACAAAGAACATGACAATGTGATAGCCAAAAAAATTATAAGATTCATAAACCATCCTGGACTTTTATCAAACTTGGACAGAAGATTATCTAGAGGAAAATTTTTAATAATTTATTGTGATAAATAGCAAAAGTAGGTGAGACACTGGGTTTAGGGAAAGCCTTACAAATTCTTTAAATACAGTTTCTATCAAAAGTCGGTGAGACACTTGGTTCAGCGGAACCCTTACAAATTCTTTTATTACAGTTTCTCTCTATCTTCCTAAGTTTTTGCTCAAAAAACAAACTAGAGGCTCTAAAGAGCCTGTGTCGCTCACCTTGGTCTATGTGCATATTAAACAAAGGACACAAATGGATTCATGACAAAATTGTATTTTGGTGATGGTGATGTGTTTGAAGTTCTTACTTTACTGAACGATTTTGCTTCTTACATTACAATTATATCTATAATGAACTTTGCCCATTAGTAACAGAGAACTATATTTGGTAAAAATTTACATAAATTTACCAAATTAATGAAAATTGTTAAAAATTGACTATAAAGGGCAATAACTCCTTAAGGGGTCAATTGACCATTTAGGTCATGTTGACTTATTTGTAGATCTTACTTTGCTGAACATTATTGCTGTTTACAGTTTATCGCTATCTATAATAGTATTCAAGATAACCAAAAACGGCAAAATTTCTTTAAAAATTACCAATTGGAGGGCAGCAACCCAACAACCAGTTGTCCAATTCATCTGAAAAATTCAGGGCAGATAGATATTGACTTGATTAACAATTTAACTTCTTGTCAGATTTGCTCTAGATGCTTTGGTTTCATAGCTATAAGCCAAAAACTGCATTTTACCCCTATGTTCTTTTTTTAGCCGTGGCGGCCATCTTGGTTGAATGGCCAGGTCATCGGACACATTTTTCAAACTAGATACCCCAAAGATGATTGTGGCCTAGTAGTTTCAGTGGAGATTTTGTAAAAGATTACTTAGATTTATGAAAAATGGTTAAAGATTGACTATAAAGGGCAATAACTCCTAAAGGGGTCAACTGACCATTTTGGTCATGTTGACTTATTTGTAGATCTTACTTTGCTGAACATTATTGCTGTTTACAGTTTATCACTATCTATAATAATATTCAAGATAATAACCAAAAACAGCAAAATTTCCTCAAAATTACCAATTCAGGGGCAGCAACCTAACAACCGATTGACCGATTCATCTGAAAATTTCAGGGCAGATAGATCTTGACCTGATAAACATTTTTATCCCATGTCAGATTTCCTCAAAATGCTTTGGTTTTTGAGTTATAAGCCAAAAACTGCATTTTACCCCTTTGTTCTATTTTTAGCCGTGGCGGCCATCTTGGTTGGTTGACCAGGTCACGCCACACATTTTTTAAACTAGATACCCCAAAGATGATTGTGGCCAAGTTTGGATTAATTTGGCCCAGTAGTTTCAGAGGAGAAGATTTTTGTAAAAGATTACTTTAATTAACGAAAAATGGTTAAAAATGGACTATAAAGGGCAATAACTCCTAAACGGGTCAACTGACCATTTTGGTCATGTTGACTTATTTGTAGATCTTACTTTGCTGAACATTATTGCTGTTTACAGTTTATCTCTATCTATAATAATATTCAAGATAATAACCAAAAACAGCAAAATTTCCTCAAAATTACCAATTCAGGGGCAGCAACCCAACAACCGATTGACCGATTCATCTGAAAATTTCAGGGCAGATAGATCTTGACCTGATAAACATTTTTATCCAAGTCAGATTTCCTCAAAATGCTTTGGTTTTTGAGTTATAAGCCAAAAACTGCATTTTACCCCTTTGTTCTATTTTTAGCCGTGGCGGCCATCTTGGTTGGTTGACCAGGTCACGCCACACATTTTTTAAACTAGATACCCCAAAGATGATTGTGGCCAAGTTTGGATTAATTTGGCCCAGTAGTTTCAGAGGAGAAGATTTTTGTAAAAGATTACTTTAATTAACGAAAAATGGTTAAAAATTGACTATAAAGGGCAATAACTCCTAAACAGATCAACTGACCATTTTGGTCATGTTGACTTATTTGTAGATCTTACTTTGCTGAACATTATTGCTGTTTACAGTTTATCTCTATCTATAATAATATTCAAGATAATAACCAAAAACAGCAAAATTTCCTCAAAATTACCAATTCAGGGGCAGCAACCCAACAACCGATTGACCGATTCATCTGAAAATTTCAGGGCAGATAGATCTTGACCTGATAAACATTTTTACCCGATGTCAGATTTGCTCTAAATGCTTTGGTTTTTGAGTTATAAGCCAAAAACTGCATTTTACCCCTATGTTCTATTTTTAGCCGTGGTGGCCATCTTGGTTGGTTGACCGGGTCACGCCACACATTTTTCAAACTAGATACCCCAATGATGATTGTGGCCAAGTTTGGTTTGATTTGGCCCAGTAGTTTCAGAGGAGAAGATTTTTGTAAAAGCTAGCGCCGGACGACGACGGACGACGGACGCAAAGTGATGAGAAAAGCTCACTTGGCCCTTTGGGCCAGGTGAGCTAAAAAAAGGAATCAAATTGTCATTTAAGAACAATCCTTCTTTATTTTTAGCAAAATATGTCTTATTTGTAGATCTGGTCTTCGAGATCATTTTTGCTTTTTAAAGGTGTCTTAGTACAAATGTATCTATCTTTAAACTTTTCAAGCTTAAGATAACAGACAAAAATGCCAAAAATTGGTTAAAATCTCAAAGCAAGAATTCCAATAATGTTTGATCATTTTTGCTTTTTAAAGTGTTTATCTCAATATAATCTATTTATAGTAGTTTTTCACCATAAGTCCAAAAAATAAATTTGATTTTCATCCAAGGCCGCCCACCATTTTTTTCAATTTTTAGATTTTGTGTTTCTGTTTGCAGTAAAAATAGACGATTTCGTTTCATTCAGAATTTTTCGGTTTTCAAATTTCTATCAAGTTATTGAACAAAGGTCTGCTGCTCTATGCTGACAACATCTTTGGAGAATATAGACTGATTACAGAAAGGGCATATGAAGTATCTGAGTTCTGAGAAATGCATATGCATGTAGGTGGCCCAATGGTGAAACAAGGCTAAAAACACATTCTGTACATATAATTCATCTAAATTTTTACCTTTGCATATGAAAAACACATAGCAAAAGGTTTCAGTAACAACCAGGTGCTCCACAGGGCACAGCTTTATACGACCGCAGAAGTCGAATCCTGAACAGCAGTCAAAGGCAAGTATGGACACAACATTCAAGCTTGATACAGTTCTGAATTTGGATTGCGATCAAATTTTTGACATGATAGGAGTTTCTGACACAAAACAAATGTCAAGATCTTACAAATCTATTGCGCATTATTGTGCAATTAAAGATTTCTTTTTTTAAACTTTTCAAAAATGAAAACAACTTCCACCCCGCTTTTTTTGTAATTAGTCCAAAACCTTACATTTCTTTATACATAATATAAAAGTAGTGTAAAGGAGGTAAATCCGAACATACCCAAAATTGTATGTTAAATGTTTTTGAATTACCTCCCTTACACTGCTTTTAAATTGTCTTAATTGTCCATTGACCAGAAAAACCTAGTTTTTCCCCTTTTTTTGCCCCTCATTCCGACACATTATGAGCCATAACCCCCCAAAGTCAATTCTTACCATACCTTCATAGTATGAAAACTTGTGATTTTACTTCAAAGAGATGCATACACTTAAACATGTTATTGTTTGAAAACTACAAAAATGATTATTTGGGCCCCCAATTCCTACACTATTGGGACCATAACCCCCAAAATTAATCCCAACCTTTCTCAAGTGGTAGTGAACCTTTTTGTAAGAATTTATAGAGATCCATACACTTAAACACAAGTTATTGTTTGTAAACTAGAAAAATGCTTCTTTTTTTTACCTTTTGGTGCCCCTTATTCCTACATATTTGGGAAAATCAACCCCAAATTGAATCACAGCCTTTCCTGTTTTATATTGAAACTTGTGGTACAGTGGCAGAGAGATCCATACAGTTACACACAAGTTATTATCTTGAAACTAGAAAATGCTTGTTTTTTGTCCCTTTTAAGCCCTTAATTTCTAGACTATTTGGCCAACAACCACTTAAAATAAATCCCAACCTTCTACTTATGGTATTATACATTGGGGTACAATTTCAGAACAATTGAAATACTAATACACAACTTTTTAGTCCTGAAACTAGATAAATGCTGTTTTTGGCCCCTTTTGGCCCATAATTCCTTAACCTTTGGGACCATAACCCCAAAAATCAATCCTGAGCTTCTTTTTGTGGTTTTTAACATTGTGTTAAAATTTTATTGATCTCTTTTCAAAAGTTATTATCCGGAAACAATCTGTCTTCGGACGACGCTGGCGACAACATCGAGATACCAATATACGAACAAAATTTTTTTGATTTTTGTGGTCGTATAAAAATTGTTAATGTCTTGCCGACCATTTTTGCAATTTTAAAGATGAAACAGCTCTGAATTTGGAATATTGCAATTAAAAGTTTGACAAAGGGTAGGTTTCTTGACACCAAATAAATATGGTCCGAGAACTTAAAAATTTGATACTGGATGATTACCTACATTTTAATTTGTATTATGACCAATATCCAAAATCTAATTTTGTATGGAGACTTAATTTTAAAGGAATTAATTAATGTACATGTATTTTTGCTGAATTTATATTATTTTCGGGTTGCTAAAAAACATGCCAAGCAGTTATAATGACTTTTTTGCATTGAAAAGTATATTAATATTCCAATAGAAAACAAAACTACACAGAGCAGGACTAAGAGAATTCGAAGGGGAGCTGTGCTAACTTACATGTAGATGCATGTACTTCACATACATGTATTAATCAAGGCGTTGTAAAATAATTGTAAATATTCACCTCTTTCGCCATTGGTTCTAGTCCAGAATCTTTGTAGAATTTCACAATATCGTCTTTGATTTCCCCTCCACCACTGGCTCCTCGTGTGGGTGTTGTCTGAATTATTTTCATCGGACTTGATTGGGCTGCAAAAAAAATATATCAGCTGATCATTGAATAACAAGGAGCTGTCAGAATGACAGTAAACCTGATTTTTTTACATTTATTTGTGTCCTGGCATTCATCAATATCACAAGGACCAAAACTCCTAAATGGTAAAAGTTACAATCATCAATAATACCAAACTTAACCTCCATTTTGTCAACAGTAACAACATTATAAAATATGAAACGCTTTTGTTGAATGGTTAGAACTCATGAGTACATGCACAGACACGTCTGGAAACACCATTTTTCAATCATACAAGAATCATAACTCCTGTACGGTAAAACCGTTAAAGTCAAAATCGTCATTATTGAACTTGACATCAATTTTGTTGTCAGTAACAACATTTTAAAATATTACAAGCAATATTACGGACACCAATTGGCTGGCGCCATCCCAACATCCCCAAATTAATAACCGGCATATTTTTTGTTATAATATATATATATAGGTGCACCAGTCTGTACCAAAAAGTTTTCAAACTACTAGTAAGAAAACCAATATTTCGCCAATCTTCTTATGTGCCTAAACAAAGTTTTGCAAATACTTGCTAGTCCAAATAAAATTTTACTAGTATGAGGCATCGGACTAGTGGCTAACGGTGCAGGCTGGGTGTACTATGCATGATTCTTTTTGCAGTTCTTTGATATTTATTTAAGTCCACAATAACAAATGTGTGTTATTTTTCTCTAATAACCCTGTAGAATTATATCCTTGACTGCAAAGGTGGGCAGTAAAAAAGCTGGCCTCTGATGAATACTTTCATTATAAATAGACGAGATATTCATTTGAATATACTATATTTTGATATACAAATTACAATGTACATGTGTATATGTATACAATATTTTATATTTGTAGAGAGGACAGTGACGAAAAGAAATCATGGTACATTTCTAAGTGTTACCTGACACAAAAAAATGTATGCCAATTAAAACTTCAAATAAAAGATCAAACTATAATATCAAAGTATTGATGATCTATAATGGTTTACTTTTATAAATTGTTACTAAGGTGGAGCCTTGCCTTATTGGCACTCAAACCACATCTTCCTATATATATATCTACATTTGTATATATATAAACGATTTTGATTAACACTTTGGCCGATGAGTCCCGGCTTACCGAGATTTACGCTTCAGACAGCTGACGATGAGTCCCGTTTTACTGGGATCAGAATACCTCTTTTATAATTCCCGCTCAAAACAGTGCAAACATGAGTTATCATTCTTTGATGAATACCTGGATGAAAGTGTAAACATGACACTTCCGTTTGTTGAAAACCGTGTCAAAATCAGAGGAAATTTACGGAATTTACCAGAATTTGAAATAAGGAAACATTATTTTTGAAAGGAAATGGAAGAATTGAAGTCAAACTAGTATACAGTACTTTTTTGACATAAAATGTCGTTATATATACGTGTATGTACAAAACACTTGGAATGGACATCGTTCAGTGTGAGGAATTTGTACAGCCTGGTAAAATTTTTCCAAAAATTACGATTTGGGGTCAAAGAGCAGAATTTTGAGAATTTCACCTAGATAATGCTGAAAATTTGAATATTTTATGAAGAAAAAATTATCAAAACATGAACATAGTGTTATTGAATGATATAAATCCACAAATAACTACAAACAAGTTTTTATTAAAAGTTATGATGAAGATCTCCCACTTAAGTAATAGTAGCCAGGGAAGCCATCGTCTCAGAGTAGCTTCAGTCTGGGCAGCAATCGGTGAAAGGGATAATTAAGTAATTGTATTACTTAAGTTCATGTTGATCTGACAATTGTTATAATTAAAGACTAATGATTTGATTTAAACAAGTCATTATACATTAATGATGATTACATTGAACTTAATTTTACATACAGTACCTATTACACTTATTTTCATATGGACTTAAAATAATTCATCTGAATTATATTACTCCAATATTACTTCAGTACATTTGTCACATATAAGCATCGATTCTTTTTTGACGTCTGGCAAGGCTATTTTTATTTTTTTTCTGGGACGCCTTCCTCGTAGAAAGGCGTCCCAGAAAAAAATTAAAATAGCCTTGCCAGACTTCATAATTATTTGGACTAGACTAGTCCGAGATTACTCGGACGTCTAACGGCTGTTTCTCAAGACAAGCTGGGACTGTGGAACTTCAGAGCTCGTCCCATATGAAAAGTGGATACTAGCCTGTTCAAAATGGATGCGCTGCTTCGTCGCTTCTGGTGCCGACTAACGGCCATCGTCACTGTGAAAACTATCTAAATGTGAGAAAATAAAGAGTGGCAGGTAGATAAAACTTACATAAATGAAGAGATACATGTAAATGAAAAATGAAAAAATTAATACCCAATTTATATAATCCCAAGGCCATAAGTCAGCACCAGAAGCGACGAAGCAGCGCATCTATTTTGGACGGGCAAATATCCACTTTCTGATATGGGACAAGCTCTAACGTCCCACGGCTCTAGCTTGTCTGGCAAAACAGCCGCTGGACTCAACGAGTAATCTCTGACTAGTTCAGGACCTGATAACCGGTTATCCTTGTTTGCCAAGGATCAGCAACGAGAGTTTAAAACATGTACTTGTGTGTTTTACATTTTGATAATTCATTTGAAATAATTCAAATATGATTCCCAAAATGTACACCCTTTTTTTAACCCTTTTATTTACATTTGACTGATTTGTTTGTCAAGATACATGCTGATTTACAAAATTAAAGCATTGTCCCCGTTATTTTTTAAAGAAATTAAAACAGAAGAAGTTATTTTTATCAAGTTATACAGAATGACTTTCTTTGTATTACCATAAACAAAAGAGCACGAGGAATAGTTTTGCGACAAGGGGGGATAATTCGAGGGAAAATTTACCATCATCCATCCACAAACTGGCCAGTGTTGTATTGGAATTCGCCATTGTTCCGAATATCTAATGCAAAATATCCATCCCTGAATGTTCAAATATAATGATAATGTCTCTCTTCAAGTAAAATATAGTCTCTTTAATCAATAATATTTCAATAAATCAAGGGTCTTGTATCTCCCAATGACAAAATGGCGTCCACAGAAACTTTTCGGTCCTTGGAATGTGCTGCAAAGTTAGAGAATTCTGCATGCATACGACTGCAAAGTTTCAAATATGACATTTTGATGAATGGCGATAAAATAAGAACATGCCAGTAAGCTATCAAAACTAATTCTGGTGACCATGCAAGGAATGTTTTGTGTATCGGATCTTTTCCTGAGAATCCGAGCTTGGCGGCGACAATGACCGAAATGATACGATTGGTCCACTGTACCACGTGAAATGCACACTGCGCTTGCGTTTAAAAAAGTTCGGGAATATTTTGGATCCTACTGTCAAAGAGTTGTTATTAACTTTGGGCCATTCATAATTAACGAATCATTAAGTTTTCGGCATACAAAGATACTTCAATGAATCTCAGTTTCACGAATTGTAGATGCAAATAAAAAAAATATAATAACAGGATTTTTTTCTTCAAATTTATAGGGGCGAAAGCCTAGCTGAGCTCGCCAGAGTTCATGTTTCATCTGTTTCTATCATACATGTATGTGTAGATCTATATCGACTTTTATAAAGTTTCTACATCTATTCTACATCAGAGACATATATACACATGTCTCTGTCTACATCTACATAATACTTCTTAACTTCTATATGTCAGTGACGATAACATACTTGGAGAAAAAATCTGAACATCTTTACCGTGAATTATTTCAAAAACGTTTTATTTTTTATTATTTCAGTGGTTATATACCGAGTGATATAGATAAAACATGCTTATGATCTACTAGCACTATACATGTTGTTTTGCACCTGAAAAAAAAATCATGATTTTGTAAAGCATGGTGACTGATGCGAGATTTCGGCTTCTTTGTTGTAAGGTATGCCTGCCGCTAGATGTCAGTGAAGCATGGCTTATGGTCCGTGTAACACTTATCAATTCAAAGTTTTAAAAGGTTTTGAAATTTTGGATTTTTGGAATTTTGATCAAAGTTTTAAAATATCAAAATTTCAAATTGTGTAAAAGTTTTGAAATTTTGAAATTTTAACCAAATTATTAAAATACTAAAATTCTAAATATTCACTGTGCTTAAACGGCTGTGGGTAACTTAAGTTACCCACAGCCCAAGATGGCGGACTCTAAACTCGTTGATATTTAATTCATACAAAATATACCTTTTGCGACGTTTTTCATGCAGAATGTAAATATTTATATGATTATTGAATAAAGAAATGACTAACAATTACCATAAATTTGTTAATATAGAGTTCACTAAAGCACAAGGCCAACTTTAAAAAATGCATAAGATGTCCGTAACTTTTTGATCGAAATTAAGCAGACTGTCCGTAACTTTATTTTTAGATGTGGGTAACTTTTGATTTAAAATTTTAAGAATTATAATTTCAACAATTAGAAGACAATTAACATCATATTTGTAACCTTCCCGGCGTTTATACTACTCATTCACCACCAAATGTGATTTTATTAACGCATCATACTTACACCACAGAAGTTTTATGTGGGGTTTGTGGTACTCCAGCCTGGTTATGGTTTGAAATTTTATTTACTGATGTGCGTCTTATCGACGTTTTTCGCTTCAGACCAAGGCTTTTCCATACTATTTAATGTTTTGAGTTTAATTATATGTTTGCGGTTTACCTTCACCTCTGTTTCTTTCTATGTGTAGTTTGATGAATACTCTTTGACGCGGCTCGGTATTTATACATCCCACCAGTTAGTTATAGTGTTATGATTTTTTGAATATGTTTCCTAGTATGTTTTTTCCTCTCTTTGTATGTTATCAGGGGTTGTTAGACTATTAAATTACCCTGTTGTCCTACGTAGTTATTTATATTTTTATATACTATGTAGAATTGTTACACTATGTTGACTGCTCTGTTCCTTTTATTGTCACTGACTTTTACCTATTGTGTCTTTTAGTTTCATTCAGTTTAATGAGATTTAATGCAACTTGTGTACAAATAAAATATGCAGCTAGCTGTAAAACTAGGTTTATTCATTGATACAAAATGTCCTTTTTTTAAGTTTTCCCATTTACTGCAAATCTTGACCAGGGTGCCGCAATATCACCGTGCGCAACGTCCCAGTGTGTCCAGATTGACACCCCTTTTATTTTACTGTCAATGCTGATGGGATTTGTTTTTGTGGGGATGAGAGAAAAGTGTTTTTGGCTTTTTCAAAAAGACGGAAAGAAGTTTGTGCACTTAAGTCTCGTATAGTCTATCCACTGCATGCCTGGGCAATTTGGGTTCCCCTCCAAAATCCCGGATTCACGCTAACCTTGTCGTTGCTGGCAGAAAATCAGTAAGTCTATACATGCTACATGTATGTGTAAAAAAAATACTTGTGTAGTCTACTTGTTCAAAAATAAAAACGAACAATGATGTTTCAACAGTTTATCTGCTATGATCGGAAACAACCCTCCGAACTAGCCGATATGGGTATACGTTATACAAAATGAGACCCGAGTTTTGCGGATTTATCGTGCTTTTTTCATATTTTTCCCAATTTTGTCTTCCATCGATACAATGAATTATATCATACTAGACATCTACTTCGTTTTGTGAATATGTATTCGATGCAATCTCTATCATCAGTTTAAACATTACATCCGCGTATGTCGATTCTTTGAAAGTTACGGACATCTCTATTGGTATGATGAAAAAAGTTACGGACAAGTTGTTTTGAAGTTACGGACAGCCTTAGTGTTTTTTTAAATCGTGCTTTTATCGTTTATTTTGTAGAATTTAATCACCTTTCCAGTTTAGGGGTTTCCCTAAACGATTAATACAACTTTTAAATTCAGTTGTTTAATTGATGCATTAATGGTATTGTTATTCTATAGAAGAAAAGTATCTAACCGACGCAAGGCGGCTCCATCTTGGGCTGTGGGTAACTTAAGTTACCCACAGCCGTTTAAGCACAGTGAATATTGTTTTTAAATTTGATAGTTTATTATTTTGATCAAACTTCTAAAATATTTAACCTTACGTGTAATTTTGATTATTTCACTTTTTGAAAGTTTGATTTTTTAAACTTTTGATTAAAATATCAAAAATAGAAAAGGGGCGAAAAGAGGGGTACCTGTAAACACTGATGTAAACACGGCTCTGATAACAATCATTCTTAGTTATAAATAAATAGCACAAAATATATCAAATCATGTTTAATTACAAAATAGATAATGGAAAGAAAAACCTTTTTTTTATTATATAAAACATATGAGACATCACATGGGATAACAGTATTCTGAAATTTTAAGGTTGTGCCTCTATCAAAAAAATTGTGTTAAACCTATTTAAACCGGAATTAAATAAGTTAATTTAAATCTCTTATATAAGGTTAGCGTTTGAGATAAATAATTCAGAGCTATTTGGTGTTCCCCGGCAGTGCCCAACATTTAGAAGTAACAATGAAAACTGACCAACTCGCAGTATTTAAAAACAGTGGTTGATCTAGAACCCATAATGGAGCTACATGTACGTATATGATAACCAGTCCAAACGTTGTCTATAAGGGGGCAACCATTTAACTTTAAAGGTGGGGTGTTGTTGTTTTGTCGAAGCGCTAACAATTTTATTAAGTATATCGCTGATATAAACTTTAATTTGAAAAGAATTTTCAATTTTCAAAATGCCGACACCTACACATAGATAGATGGGCGCTTAATGTAGTACAGCGGCAACTATTACATACATATGAATGCTGAAAATAATGTTTATGGTATACGTTTATATATGATATGAATGGTTTCAACTTTTACAAAACCAGAGCTATAAGTTTGATATAAACGTTTAATTTATTTGGCCTTTTTAATTTTATTTGACTTTATTTGCATGGAGCGTCACTGATAAGTCTTTTGTAGACGAAACGCGGCGTGTCTGGCGCAAAAACCGGCAAAATTTATACCCTGGTATCCATCTATGATGAGTTTATGTAGATACCTTGTAACAGTATCTTGGCTCCAATCTACTAATATTTGGTCTAATTTCAGCGTAAATAAGATATATATATTTATCATATGTTTAGTACAAAATACAGCAATTTTGTATATCTAATAAAGGTTCTTTTTTCCAGTCTGTATCACCTACCCTGTATCGCATACCCCGTATCGCATGGCTAAACCCGTATCGCACAACCCGTATCGCATGGCAAAACCCGTATCGCATACCTGGCATGACGTCACAATTCGAATGACGTCAACGTTTGACATATGATGTTCAGTTGCTGTATTTCTTAGCATAGGAAAAAAATGAGTTCCGATTAAAAAAAAAATGTCCTATCATTTCCAAAAATTAATATGAGGCAGGCATTACCTGTAAATGGGGACGAAGTCTGTATGAATTATTTTTTTGTAACTTAATTATTTGTCAAAAAAAAAGAAACGGAAATACCGTAACGTTTCCGATTTTGGTTCTGTTGTTAGGGATTTTAGTTGTGACGTTATTTAAATTATGACGTCATATGCAATGTAAACAAAGAAACGCTATCATTAGGTAACGTTTTTTCATATCAAGGAATTATAAAAAATGAAATTGGTATTGCACGTTCCTTCCTATTTTATACTAGACTGATAAATATATATTTTACTCAAAGTTCCATACAAACGAGACCGGAAAAAGGAAGTATATTGTACATTTCTGCGCAGGTCCGGGATTTCAAAACATGACATAAAAAAAATTGAACGATTTTGAGTTCATTAGTACAATGAAAAATTCGGGAAATTTTCCCGAATTTTTTTTTTTTATTGAATTTTCTACTGTTATTGGGGACTTCGTCCCCATATTACCCAGTAACTTTACGAACGATTTTTACATATAAAAAAGACACAATAAGATATAGAAATATATGAAGTTTTATTGTTATTTGGTCATAATTTTGGTGAAGTTTGTTTTCATTACCTGATGGATATAACACAAATGCAAATTTTTACGGTTTAAATTTTGGTTAGAATACATGTAGATAGCAATGTTTTCAAGAAATATTTGTCTCGCTGTTCAACTCTTCAGCAAATTAAAATGATCATGAATGATATCATCGCCAAATACACAATAAAACTTTTAACATTTCTACATCTTATATTTATTTGATAAATGTTAATTTAAATTGGAATAATAGGACAGTATCGTTAGTGACTGCATTTTAATACATGGTCTTCAACATATATTGAGAATGTAATAAGATTATAGGGGGCATTACGGTGTGGATATTAAGCAAATAAGGATGTCTATAAAAAAAAAACCAAGTAAGCTGGAAAAATACAGGAAATCATAATAGAATTGAGAATGGTAATGGGGAATGTGTCAAAGAAACAACAACTCGACCATAGAGCAGACAACAGCTGAGATCCACCACTGGGTCTTTGCTAACTTATAATTTCAGACGATTTAAAACAAAAAAATGGATATCCCATAAATCTGATTCTATGAAAATATATGATAAACAGAATAATACATGGCAAAATCCGTATCGCATGCTGTATCACCACTCGACCAATATCAGCCCTCGGGACCTTCGGCCCTCGGGACTGATATTGGTTTCTCGTGGTGATACAGCATGCGATACGGATTTTGCCATGTATTATTCTATATTTATATATATATATATAAGTACGTCTGAGTCAGTGACAACTCTACAACAGAAGTATCCATCGGATCGCCATCAATGATGGTGATACATGGCTGTGTACATAATGTATATACAACTCGTCTAAACATGAACCCAACAATGTTAGATCTGTAAATTTGCTTTCGCAAATTTTTGGTTCTTCCATCGCCGGGATTCGAACCCATGCTACTGTGATATCGTGACACCAAATCGCCTGCACTGCAGCCGTCCCGCTAGACCACACGACCACCTGGGCTCTCAAAAAAAAAGAGCTTTCGCTGGCCGTGTGTTACCTTTCCACGTCAGTTTTAATCGAGCGGCGTACTGCAGTACATGATATATAAGGCATGAAGATGTTATTGTTACAGATCAGATAAATTATCTATAGTAAAGGATCCTACAAATTAATGTAATATACAGTCACAGAATAATGGGTTGATGTTTAGACGAGTTGTATATACATTATGTACACAGCCATGTATCACCATCATTGATGGCGATCCGATGGATACTTCTGTTGTAGAGTTGTCACTGACTCAGACGTACTTATGAATATAATTATTTTCTGTGACTGTATAATGTATATACAACTCGTCTAAACATCAACCCAACAATGTTAGATCTGTAAATTTGCTTTCGCAAATTTTTGGTTCTTCCCTCGCCGGGATTCGAACCCATGCTACTGTGATATCGTGACACCAAATCGCCTGCACTGCAGCCGTCCCGCTAGACCACACGACCACCTGGGCTCTCAACAAAAAAAGAGCTCTCGCTGGCCGTGTGTTACCTTTCCACGTCAGTTTTAATCTAGCGGCGTACTGCAGTACATGATATATAAGGCATGAAGATGTTATTGTTACAGATCAGATAAATTATCTATAGTAAAGGATCCTACAAATTAATGTAATATACAGTCACAGAAAATAATTATATTCATAAGTACGTCTGAGTCAGTGACAACTCTACAACAGAAGTATCCATCGGATCGCCATCAATGATGGTGATACATGGCTGTGTACATAATGTATATACAACTCGTCTAAACATCAACCCATTATTCTGTGACTGTATATTACATTAATTTGTAGGATCCTTTACTATAGATAATTTATCTGATCTGTAACAATAACATCTTCATGCCTTATATATCATGTACTGCAGTACGCTGCTAGATTAAAACTGACGTGGAAAGGTAACACACGGCCAGCGAGAGCTCTTTTTTTGAGAGCCCAGGTGGTCGTGTGGTCTAGCGGGACGGCTGCAGTGCAGGCGATTTGGTGTCACGATATCACAGTAGCATGGGTTCGAATCCCGGCGAGGGAAGAACCAAAAATTTGCGAAAGCAAATTTACAGATCTAACATTGTTGGGTTGATGTTTAGACGAGTTGTATATTATATATATATATATATATATATATATATATATATATATATATCCTCCCACATTGTAGACTAGAACAACCTTAATTGGGACACCATGCATTCAGTATTCCTACCGTACCAAAAAAATATTAACTAAAATCATTGATACAAGGCAATATAATTATGATCGTCATACAACCGATAAAAATGAAAACATAACGTTAAAAGTTACAACCGAATCGCTTTTCTGGATCGACCTTCTTAGGGAACGCTCACAACTGAATATTAAGGGCCAACAACTTACAAAGAACAGATTAAATGATATAGTCTTTAGCCAACATGATTGCAGAAAGTAAGAAGTCGTAGAGCAAAACAGAAAATTTTGAAATCAAAAGAGATAATACACCGTGTATTTCTATTGCTTAGAGTTCAGTAGAAAATATATATACATGCTCAACCTAAACATACTATTTGACCTACTGCGAGTTGTTCAGTTTTTCTGTTACTCCTGTTTCTCCTAAAATATGGGTGCTAGAAAAACCAGCAAGTAAAATGGCCAATATCAGATCCGTACGTCTTGTTTTGAAATGAATTCTCTTCTTTTGAGAAATATTTATTTTGTAATCCAATTTTTCACCGCTTACAACTGTCTGTCTGTGGTTTTATTTCATACATTAACTTTTAAGTATCAGTATGTTTTCAATCATATTGTTTCGTTTCGTTCCGCTTTTATTTCGTTTCGCTTTTTACAGGTACCCCTCTTTTTGCCCTTTTTCTATTTTTGATATATTAATCAAAAATTTAAAAAATCAAACTTTCAAAAAGTTAAATAATCAACATTGCACGTAAGGTTAAATATTTTAGAAGTTTGATCAAAATCCTAAACTATCAAATTTAAAAAAAATATTTAGAATTTTAGTATTTTAATAATTTGGTTAAAATTTTAAAATTTCAAAACTTTTACACAATTTGAAATTTTGATATTTTAAAACTTTGATCAAAATTCCAAAAATCCAAAATTTCAAAACTTTTTATAACTTTGAATTGATAAGTGTTACACGGACCGCTTATTTGGTAGCTGTATTGATTTGGTGTATACCTGACAGCTCTTCTCTGGATCATTTAAATTTTTTGAATTTGTTGTTTCTGCTGGGGGTCCCAGTCAATACTACAATATTCAATTTTTGGTCTGATATCATATATATATATATATATATGTTTTGTAAGCAAGTTCTTTGTTTTTTTGCTGTTGGTTTTTACATTTCTTTCCGAAAAAAGTGTAAATCCGTGAGTGATGCATTTGGTTTATTTGTGATGTTATTTATATGTGAATTCCATGTCAGATCGTTTGTGATGGTAACGCCGAGATATTTTGCTTTGTCTGTTGATTTTAATATGTGATCATGTAGACTAGTGTGTATTTAAAGATAATGGGTTTACGCTTTCTTGTTATGTGGATGATTTCACATTTGTCTGGGTTAAAAGACATTAGCCAGGCCCATTCTTTCTCCCATTGTTCAAATTTATGTAAGTTTGATTGAAGGGTGTGACAGTCAGTAAGTGATGATGTTGTTAAACACTCAATGGTGTCATCTGCAAAGAGACAAACATTAATTTTGAGGTTGTCTACCATGTCATTTATATAAATCAGAAAAGGACATGGACCAAGAATAGAGCTTTGAGGAACGCCTGACAGTACAGGACAGCTCAGTGTTTAATGTGTAACTATCAACTACCACTTTTGGGGATCAGTGAGATAACTATGCCTCGATCCAGTCTGATGTTTTATTGTATATTCCATGCGTTTCAGTTTTAAGATAAGTATTTGGTGGTCCACTTTATCGAACGCTTTCGAAAAATCCATCAACTACGTCAGTTTGTTTACCGTTTACCATATAATCGAGTATTTGTTGTGTAAATAATAGCAGTTGTGTTTCACAGCTAAATTTTGATCTGAACCCATGCTGCAGTGGGTATAGTAAGTCATGATTATCAAGATGTTTCATTACAGATAACACAATTATATGTTCTAATGATTTACTAAGAATACAGGTGAGGGAGATATTTTCAGGTTTATATTAGATTTTTCTCCTTTTTTGAAGACTGGTGTAACCATGGCTTCTCTCCAGTCATTTGGTACTGTTTCTGTATTTGCTGATGAATTGAACAAGTCAGATACTAAAGGTGAAAGTTCATGATGTACTTCTTTTAGAAAATGAGGTGATATTTTGTCTGGACCAATTGCTTTTGATGGGTTTAAATTTTTAGTAATTTAGATGTTCCTTCTGGGGTGATATTTATTTGCTTCATTTCAGATTTGCAACATTTTAGATGGAATATATTTTGTCTGTCATTTGTTTTATATCTGAGAGTACTCACATTAACTGACAGCTAGTACAAAGCCAATAACAACTCAGTAATAAAAAAATGCTTCTAACATTAAATTATGCGTTGTCACTTTATTTTCGATCTTTGATTTTGACTGTCCTTCTGGTATCTTTTGCCCCTATTTCATCAATCATTTAGGTCCAGAATGAGCAGCTGGGGGTATCACACATTTTCTTGAAAATCAAAGTTGTTATATGCAAGCAACATAGACTTGGTCGCCAAATTTTGGAATTTTGATATAAAATTGAGAACGGAAATGGGGAATGTGCCAAAGAGACAACAATCCGACCATAGAGCAGACAACAGCAGAAGGTCACCAACAGGTCTTCAATGCAACGATAAATTCCCGCACCCGGAGCCGTCCTTCAGCTGGCCCCTAAACAAATATATACTAGTTCAGTGATAATGAACGTCATACTAAACTCCAAATTGTACACAAGAAACTAAAAGTTAAAATAAAGTAATACAAGACTAACAAAGGCCAGAGGCTCCCGACTTGGGACAGGCGCAAAAATGCGGCGGGGTTAAACATGTTTGTGAGATCTCAACCCTCCCCCTATACCTCTAGCCAATGCAGAAAAGTAAACGCATAACAATACGCACATTAAAATTCAGTTCAAGAGAAGTCCGAGTCTGATGTCAGAAGATGTAACCAAAGAAAATAAGCAAAATGACAATAATACATAAATAACATCAGACTACTAGCAGTTAAATGACATGCCAGCTCCAGACTTCAATTAAACTGATATAAAAATTATGTCTTCATCAAATGAATATCAGGCACAATCCTCCCCGTGAGGGGTTTAGTATCATACCATCATATGATATATGAGAAAAACATAACCCGTGTCATGCCAACAACTGGTTTTTAAATAAATGTATTTAGTTCCGATGCAAAGACCCTATAAGTGAATCAATATTAACGGCAAAATATGCAATCTTTAATGACCTGACAACAGTATCGAAACTATATCCCTTCTTAATAAGTCTATTTAAAGATTTTGTTAGCTTCTGAGGTCAAAACTGACATTTTTGAGCTTTATAAAGAATATTTCCATAAAATATTGGATGTGAAATACCTGAACGTATAAGATGTCTGCATGTTGAGCTATATTAACGAATGATGTCCTTATACCGATGATAAAATCTAGTAAATGTTTTGACTAGTTTGTGATATTGAAAACCCTGGTGTAATAATTTTTCAGTAATACATAAATTTCACTCGTTAAAATCTAAAACATTGTTACATACATGCACGAGCGAATCGTACAAGTTGAGATATATAACCACCGTAAGATAATTCATTAATATCGCATAATCTTAATATACTAGCTTCTTCTATTTTTCTCGAGAAGTCTGCCTTTTGAAGTGTAAAGGTTGGTGAGAAAAGGGAGAGAACAATCGGTTCTTAAAGGAATGCCAACTGTCTATTGAAGAACACATCGACCAAATGTAAAAAAATCATTCTGTCTATAAAAATCGAACATCTTCATAAGATCATATGATGTCAGTTTCAGAAAATTTATAATTTGAAAAAGAGTGATACCGGTATTTACACAATGTAGGTATGCCTTCTCCCGTCCTAAAGCAAATTATTTGTATCTACAGTCACTGTGGCCTTTTATTTTATGAAACCATTTTGGACTATTAATTGGAACTATCTTGAACCTTATATTTGGAACTATCTGGATGCCTGTACACATCGTACACTATCTGTATGCCTGTACAAATCGTATACTATCTGGATGCCTGTACACATCGTACACTATCTGGATGCCTGTACACATCGTACACTATTTGGATGCCTGTACACATCGTACAAGTTCTACATTTTATCTTTCTTCTCTCTCTCGGTTTTAGTTGATCAAACAGGGAGACAGGTGCCTGACTGCCTCAATATGGAAGCTATCCAACAAATATTAAGGATGTTCGGGTATTTTCCGCCTCTTGGGTTGGGAAATAGCAAAACACAATCGGTCTATAGATTATTAACAAAATATCAAATTTTTTATGAAGAATGGAATTGATTTGTTTTATACTTTTCATCAAAATTAAAAATGTTTTATCTTATTATTACGAGTGGTTTTTTTTTATTTTTATTTAGCACTTTTTTGCATGTGTGAAGGGAATTTAATTTTGTTTAGTAGCAATAAAACGAGTCCTGTGACCCAATACAAATTATGAAATTTATCTTCTCAGATCTAATTTATCTGATAATTCTATCGTTTTCTTTCTATCACGAGAAATTGTTTTAATAATGTATTATCTGACAATTTTGCACAACCTGTAACTCGAAAAAGCTCTGTGACTATTTACTAATACTATATTTTGAGGGAAAAACCGTGATATAACCTACAATTTGGAAAAAAAATTTAAAGAAAACTACACTGTAAATATCGTGCTTAGAATTTAAACACTTGTGATACATGTTTAGATCTAAACATGTTTAGGATTGTGTTTAATTTCTAAACACATTTTTCAGTAAGCACATAATATTTAAACATGACGTGAATTTAAACACGTTTAAAAATGAAAGTGTATAGAAATTAAACACATTTTTCTGAGCTAAACACCATTCTAAACACAATCCTAAACACATTGTACTGAGACACGTTTAGATCTAAACATGTAAAAAAAGTGCACAAAAGATGTGCTTAGAATTGTGTTTAGGATCTAAACACCATTTTTACAGTGTATGGATTTAGATTTATACCCCTGCTCTATCTTCATTAACATGCTTTCGTCCTTATGCGCTGGTAACGTTTACCTCTGCCACCGCCTCTCCCACCACAGTCACTGATCATCTAATCTAGACTTTTAAAGAGCTGGTTCACCCTCGGATTTTTGTCTGGGATCACTGGACAGTGGTAGTTTTTGAGTGAAGGCTTATCATCTCGGGAGAAGATAGTTGTTGTTTTGTGTGGTCTTGTGTACTCTTATGTTATTTTTCTTATAATACGGGTCTGGATTGGATTTGACGGATATTTTTTACACATGCTGGCAATATAAGAAACATAGCAATCAATCTAATCAGATTGCATAGCAATGCAATACTTTCACATTTTTTATAGTCCAGCCGTTTAAAAAGATGTACACTTTTCCCCAAGTTTTATTTTAAAACTAAATGATAATGTTAAAGTAATCTGGTTGCTCAAAGCTTCTTCATAATTCTGGTGAGAGATCAAGATTGCTTTCGCCAACGCTTACCATTAGTGAAAGTAAATTAACTAGAATACTAGTATTCTTATCTGGAAAAGAGACAAACAGACAAATGATAGTACACAAAACATAAAAAAAGTAAAGACTTTAGCAACAGGAACCCCACCAAAAACTGGGGGTGATCTCATGTACTCCGAAAAGGTAGGCAGATCCTTCTCCACATGTGCCACTCGTTGTGTTGCTCATGTTAGTACAAACCCGATAATAAGTCTAATTCGGTAGGCAGTCACATTCGTGAAAAGAGAACGGGATTGGAACTATATGCATGCTAATATTAAAATTAAAAACCAAATGACATTCTTTTTATTATATTTACTTATTAATTACAGCTTGATTAGCACACTTTCTAGTCAAAAAAGAACTTGCATTTAACTTCCGTACGTATCGTTTATTGTCACGAAGAACAGCGGCCATTTATCATCACTTTGTACGGACTACGGTAAATTTGAAGCGCGCTTCTTCCGAGTTAAGGAAAATCAAATATGCGCGGCTTTATAAACTTGGCAATCGGCTGAGTCGTTAACCTCAAGAGGATATCTATATATAAATACGACATGTTATGTGTACTTTATCGTTGTTATCAAATGTTTATTTTCTACCTTGTTCATAGTGTATAGTCCTTCAACTTATTTATAAAATTAGGACTATCCGATCACACATGTAAGTAAAGTTATTAACTTGCATTGTATATTACTTTTTCTGCTTTTTAAGCTTTTTAAGAGGCACCCTTGAAACTTATACAGTAGATTTGGATGATAACATTCTTTTTAATTACATATTTTGCATCTTACTTCGGCATGCTAGACTTAAACAACAACAACAACAACAAAAACAAAAAAGAATGTAAAAAAATCAATAGTAATTAAAACATTTTGTAAAAGGCCGATGCATCCTGAAAAGGGGACAGTGTAGATATCTCTGAATAATAGTTTGGGCCCGCAACATATGTTCATCTGCATGCCCCATGTATGGAACCTCGTCAACGATTGTTTAATATTTCATCTTTTGAAACATTTTTTACCATTTCGGGAAATTTATGTTAACTTTAGTAAAGTCGCTGTTGTACACCATTGTTTTTACTGTCTGCGATTTGGACCATGCAATGTTGACGCATGCTTTTTTGGGGGGACCGCGTCTGCCACTCTGTGTCTTTTGGTTAAGCCTTTCGTGCGGGTTGCTTTCTCATAACATGCATAACGTACCGGTATTCCCAAACTCTCATTCAATTCACATTCATATAACATGCGTGATAAATGATCGAGTAGATATATTCAGATTATCAAATATTTTTGACTAAAAATAGTATGAAGTGCAGTACATTGAATGTTTGTGAAGTCAGGGTCAAAATATCAGGTCTTCAATCAATTTTACAGGTAGCCGATATAGTACATCCGACATAATTTTGCTAAAATTTTATCACAAAATCTCTGAATTATTAATCGAAAAAACAAAGTCCACGGCTATCTTCTTTTATAAATTTCTTTGGCCAAATATTTTTACCTCTTTCTTAAACTTACATAGTACAATAGAAGATTGTCGTTATTATAATAAAACGACTGCATGTCATGGAATCTTGAAGGTGAAGTGACAACAGTGAACATTTGATTCATCCTTCAGATCACATCACACTACGTTACCCTACATAATTCAACACCAAACCGCGGTACGTATAGCCTTTTTGCACTCAAGCGGCGTAAAGCCAATACCAATCAATCAATACCCAAACATCTATACAAAGCCATAGCACTGTTTATGAATATCAACTCATTCCCTTATATCTTAAAACTGCATGTGAATTAAGTTTTAGCATCTGAGTTATTACATATAATATGAGAAAATTAAGTTATGTCAAAAGAACAGATAGAGTCTTTGTACAGATATTTGTACTATCAACAACAATTACAGACTTAAAAGGTAAAATCAGATCAGATGCTTTTCATATTGAAAATCTACTTTTTCTTTTCAGAATAATGAAGATACTAGGGATAGAGTTCGCACCATTAGATGTGCCCTTTGAAAGACGCCTTCAAACTTTTGCTGTTTTTCAGTGGACGTTTTCGTTCTTATTTCTAGGATTTGGATGTTTATTTTTGTTTCTGTACGTATTGATAGCGACCAATTACTACTACATACCATTACTTTATGCCCTGTTCTACTATTTTGACTCACAGAGAAGCGAGCGAGGTGGTAGGCGAATTAACTGGATAAGGAGGTGGAAAATTTGGACGCATTTTGCAAACTATTTTCCTTTAGAAATTGTCAAAACAACTGAGTTAGACCCCAATAAAAACTACATTATGGGTTTCCATCCTCATGGTGTACTTAGTGTGAGTGCTTTTGGAAATTTTGCAACAGAAGGAACCGGATGGAGTAAGAAGTTTCCTGGATTGACACCGTATTTAATGGTTCTAGCGGGACACTTTCAGTTTCCATTGTATCGAGATTATTTCATGGCAGGAGGTAAGAGCAGGTCAATAAAAAAAGATACCAGGTTCTTAATAAACAGTGAGCCAATGGATTTAGTTCGATACATGTTTATCAAAATTATAGTTTAAACATCATAAAAATATGTTGCAGCTTCTGCAGTAAAGATTATTATACCAATTCATAAAATAAGAGAGCATTTTGTTTTTTATATTTGATTCCTGACAGTGGGAAAACCGTTTGTATTTAATTGAAGACACCTTTTAGATAAATAAAACATTACATATATATAACAAAACATTCAATTTACTGTTTAAAGTGTTACAAAGTTATATTTTCCGATGAAGTAACTTTTGCAGGAATATTTACATGCATATAATAATTATGTCTCGTAACGAGTGTGAAAAAAAATCCCACACCATTTTGGTTATAAATAGTTAAACAATTGCGTTTTTTATTGAAAACATATACTTATATGTTCAACGAGATGAAACCGATATGTACCACCTTCTGGTGACCTCTATACTATGCTTAAATTCTTTTTTATCAAGGTCAAACTGAATGAACCAAACGTTCACAAGAGATACTTGGATATAAGCTCTAAAAATATTGAAAATCAGACACCTAAATAACTAAAATCATGCCAGTGCTGTCGATGTCTATGAATATTTATGCGAACATGGACGATGCCCATACGAAATTGTCCAAGAGACACTAAGAGCCTTTTGTTTTATTTTCAGGCGGAGTAGCTGTTACTGCAAGCAGTATGACCCACATATTAACAAAGAATAAATCTGGTCAAGCCTTGGGACTTGTTGTAGGTGGCGCTTTAGAAGCTTTAGAAGCCAATCCAGGACAGTATAACCTCAAACTAAAAAATAAGAAAGGCTTTATCAAAATAGCATTAAAAACAGGGTATGTGACTAGTAAGGTTAGTTTAACCAATCTTTTCCCTTTTGGCTTCGATTTTTAAAAGTCCATGTTCGCTTCATAAACGTTAATGCCTACAGTCTAAAGTTCTT
Organism: Mytilus galloprovincialis; assembly: GCF_965363235.1. NCBI lineage: Eukaryota > Metazoa > Mollusca > Bivalvia > Mytilida > Mytilidae > Mytilus > Mytilus galloprovincialis. Next base: position 15,513,373 of record NC_134840.1, read on the forward strand.
AGACTGATACCGCATGTAGATTGATCGTATTTCTGAACATAGAAACTAGTTATGAGTACTAATTAGAGGTTTAACAATTGACGGTTACTTTTTTGTGCATTTTTTTATACTGTCAAAATATGTAGAACATATTTCAAACCAAAAGTATATTTTCTCAGAGGCATTCATGAATCGTCCTTGGTAATAAGCTATAAAAGACACCAGCAAGAAAAAAAGGTTGAAACAAGCCAAATATAAAGCCAACTGCGGCTTAATTAACGTTAAAATAATAAACGAATAAAACTCCAAATATAACAGACAACGACACCCATTAAGTTATAGGCTCTTGACTTGACTTACATGGAAAACAATATTCTGGTTTCCGAATGTTCTCAGTTGATAAAAAGACTGTATTTATTTTTTATTTTTCAGGACATCTTTAGTTCCTGTATATTCATTTGGAGAAACAGATTTATACCTTCAAGCAGATAACAAAGAGGGTTCATTTTTGAGAGGCATACAAAATTTCATGACAAAAAAATTTGGATTTTCTCCTCCATTATTTCATGGCAGAGGGATATTTAACTATACATTTGGCCTTCTACCGTTCAGGAAACCAGTGCATACAGTTTGTAAGTATATGAAAATGAAGGGATGAACTAAAATTGTCGATGAAACATATACCAAAGGATGAGGATGCAAAAGACAAGACTTCGTACGACCTTCGACAATGATAAAACAAATATATAAACTCTATTTGTAGATGTTGTAATTAGAATTATAACACACTTCTTCCTAAATCGATATATTGAATCCTAACACCATCCTTTTATTTGGTTGTTTCACATTTGCGATGCTAGAAATGTACTTTGCTGTCAGGCGTCAGAAGGTCATTTTCGAAAACCGTTAGCTTAACGGTTAAAATGATACCGTCATTCGTCACTATATCCTTATCGTGATTTGTCAAAGCTCTAAATTAATTATTGTTACCGTTATTTTTGGAAAAAAATAAACGTTATTTGCCAAAAATCTGTCGATTTTGTTATCGTCTTAATGAAAGTGTACATTTTATCGTCATGCACCAAAAATTACCGTCAACCTTATTTGGAAATATTTTTTTTAACCTTTAGTCGTAATGAAAGTACTCCCAAATACAGCATCACGAACATCATTACATGAGAGTACCTGAATATGATTGACTTATTAAAAGACAAAACCTCACCTTATGTGTGAATTGATTAAATGGCGTTTCTATTTCATTTTGCAGTTGGTAAACCAATAGATGTCCCAAAGACAGAGTGTCCGTCTCAAGAACAATTGGACAAGTTACATAAACAATATATGGATGCATTAATACAATTATTTGAAGAACATAAAGAGAAATATGGCGTTCCAGCTGACCACCACTTAAACTTCATAGATTGATAACCATAACATTATCATCTCATCCCATGACGAGGATGATTAAAATTACTGCTATGCTTAGAAATACATTGTATTTATAAATAGTACATTTAGCTGCTTTTAAAATGCTTATGACTTTTTGCAAGATTTATATTGATATATGAACAATGGCTAGTAAAGGAGAAAGCTTCAATATTAATAAATGTTTGAATTAATGTAGATGTTCATATTCGATAAAACGAGTAAGAAGATACAAAGCAATGACAAAAACTTAGGCAAAAGTAGTTTATCGATGTTCAAATCTGATTAACAATTAAGAAGATACACATCTATGTAAAAGAGGGACGAAAGATACCAAAGGGACAGTCAAACTCATAAATCTAAAACAAACTGACAACGCCATGACTAAAAATGAAAAAGACAAACAGAAAAACAATAGTACACATGACACAACATAGAAAACTAAAGAATAAACAACACGTACCCCACCAAAAACTAGGGGTGATCTCAGGTGCTCCGGAAGGGTAAGCAGATCCTGCTCCACATGTGGCACCCGTCGTGTTGTTTATGTTATTACAAATCCGGTAAATAGTCTAATTCGATAGGTCACATTCATGAAAAGGAAGGGGATTGTAGTTACGACGTAAGAAACATATCCGATATCATTTGTGAAACGGTTATTCCATAACGGTCAACCAACTCGTGATGGCGTCCGTAAAATTTACGAAGGGATGATTTCAACTTCACCATTTGGAACTCTTGGTTTAATAGCTTCCTTGTGAGCAGTAACCCTCTATCAAGAAAATCATGATAGGAAATGCAAGCACGGGAATATCGTATCAATTGGGAGATATATACCCCGTATGCAGGTGCTGCTGGAATGTTGCTACTTAGAAATGGAAAGTTCACAATTGGAAAGCTGAAATCATCTCTTTTGTCGTAAAGTTTTGTTTTCAACCGACCCTCATTGTCAATTTCTAGATGTAAGTCAAGATATGAAGCCGACTTAACTGTATCTGTAGTATCCTTTATCTCCAATTCGATGGGATAGATGCGTTCCACATAGTCACCAAATTTTGAATTGTTTAGTGAAAGAACGTCATCTATATAGCGGAAAGTAGAGTTAAAGGATATTGCTAACTTCTTATCTTTCTTCCTAAGAAGTTCCTGCATGAAGTTAGCCTCATAATAATAAAGAAACAAGTCGGCAAGTAGAGGGGCACAGTTTGTTCCCATTGGGATGCCGACAGTCTGTTGAAAAACACGTCCTCCGAACGTTACAAATATGTTGTCAATCAAGAAATCAAGCATCTTGATAATATCGGTTTCAGAGAATTTTTTGTTTGAATCAGAGTGATTCTTTACAAAGTATGATTTGTCCCTCCCTAAGACAAGATACTTGTATCTACATTGGCCATTCTTTTTTATGAAGCAAAGTAATACCAACTCTTTCAATTTGTCTTTTAGTTTGGAATGTGGAATACTTGTGTAAAGAGCAGAAAAGTCAAATGTTTTAATACTGTTACAAGATGAAAGAGAGTTAGATTGTATGTACTCTAAAAGATCTTTGGAATTTTTAAGTATCCACATCTGATTCACGCCACCTCTAGAATAGGCAGTTTCACAATAACTTTGAAGCCCGTCCTTGATTGCTGATAAAATAGATGTTAATAATTTAGAAAGAGGTTTCGTGGAGCACTTGGAAGACCCAGCAATACACCGTTGTTTGTAAGGACACTTATGTAGTTTAGGTATCCAATACAGTTCTTCATCTTTGGTTGAAATACCAAAGGAACAAAGAACAGACCTATGATTATTCAGGATTTCCTCTTTGGTAAGTGTCGTGAGGGTATATGTTGAGTTTCCAAGTGAATTGTCTATACCTAATTCGTTTATCAAGCAATTAATGTAGTGACTTTTACAGACAAAAACGATGTTATTTGGGGCTTTGTCTGCGGGGACAACAACATATTTATCATGGAGGTCGGATAGGTGTTTAGCAACATTTGGGTCTTTAAAGATTGACGTAGCATGGGCATTGATGGACCCATTCAGTTTCTTAATTCTGATTTGTATTAACGACCTCACTGCCTTAATCTATTCAGATAGAGTGTCTACGTCTTCCTTTTCACGCTTAGCCCATTGCCTGGCATAATCCTCGACTGAATCCATCAAAATTTTAAAGTTGTATTTCCAATTGATGGATTTAGGCTCACGATATTTCGGACCTTTCGATAACACATTTCGAAGAGAAGTGTTATTAACAATGTTAAGGTCACCGGTAATAACGTGGCCAGCAGGATTATATGTGAATTGGAAACTAGCACAAGTGCAATTAGGAGGTTTAGACTTGAAGTCGTCAATATCGAGATTCTGAAAAACGCGTTTGTAATTGAAAATTTTAGTTGCAATAGGTTTGGTATAGGTATAAGAAATTATTGGTACAGACTGGTCTTTGAAATAAGTAGGTATTTTCGATTGAACTAATTTATGATGAAGGATATTGCCTAGGTTGACGCCATCGAGACCTTTGTTGGCAAAGGAAAGATTTAGAAAAGATCTTTTCTCTTTTTCATCTTTTCCAATGCGAACTGGCTTGAAAAGTCTGTGACTTGCAATATCCGAAATTATAGCTTGAAGTTTGTATTGGTTTGAATGAGGGTTTGTAACAGTGGATTCCAAACATAAATTGAACAGAGAATGAAGTTTTGAAAGGGGTAATGAATAAAATTTCGTGCGAATGTGACGAATACCTAACGGCTTTTGTATGAATGGCAGCAAGTCATTAATAGAGACATCATGCAGAGAAGGTGATGTATAATGACGATGACTATGACTGCGTCTACGTCGAGGAGTCGAGTTGAAAATATTCATCACATTCACCGAGTTACACGAAGGACTAGATAGAATACCTATACCATCAATTTTGTCATTGCAGCCATACGGTGTTGCAGTTCCCAATTGGCTTATCCAGTAGTCTTCTTTTTGTCTACGGAGAGTCGTTGAAAGATTAGGATTGTTAGAGCTATGGTATGTAACATACTTTGGGAAAAAAAGTTTACCAATGTACAAATATCATCAAACAATTCAGAATATACAAATTAAGGTAACAGTAACGCAAATGAAGTTTAATGATGGTCAAACCTGATTAAACGAGTCAGAAGATACAAAAAAGTAAAATAGCAAAAATACCGAACTCCGAGTAAAATTCTAGACGAAAAGACTCTTAACAAATGGCAAAATCAAACGCTCAAACACATCAAATGAATGGATAACAACTGTTATATCCCTGATTAGGTACAAGCATTTTCACGAAGAAAAGGGCAAAATAAACTGTTTTATAGCTAGCTTAACTTGTCGCATAAAATTTCATTATACTGACAACGATGTGTGAACAAAACAAACATACATAAAAAAGTAAAAAATAAGGTAACAGCAGTCAACATTTTGTTTTAATCACAATCAATAAAAAAAAAACTAGTATATCAACAAAGAAAAACAAAAAGGCGTATAGACAAAGCACATCAGCAAAAATGAAATACAAAACTACAAATATTTACCACAACACAATAACACAATGACAATTATGGTAAAAAAACTTAGGCAAAATAGTTAACCGATGTTCAAATCTGACCAAACGAGTAAGAAGATACAAATCGAGGCAGCTAAAGTTGTTTACCGATGTTCAAATCTAATTAAACTATTAAGAAGATTCACATCTAGGTACTACACTTTGGAAAACGAATTTTTCTATGTACAATCTATTCAAACAATTTAGAAGATGAAATCGAAGTAATAAACTTAGACAAAAGTAGTATAACGATGTTTAAATCTGATCAAATGATTAAAAGGATACAAATCAAGGTATACCACTTCAGGATGTACTAAGGTCAGGTTAAGGAGTTGTTTGTCAGATGTTCAGACGGCTTGGTTGTTTTCATACGATACAGGGTAAATTATTTTAACCTATAACAGCCATTTTTCTCTTCACATTTCAAATAATACTTCAATAGATCATATATCTAAATTTAATCGGACTCTAGATTTCTTTTCTTTCGATTTGAGACCTAAATGATACCATATCAAATATAAGGTAATAGTCTGAGAAAGCTTTTTCACCATCATCTTCTTAATATACAGAAAAGGATCTCCAGAATATTTTCAGCTTATTGCGCTCTTTAACTAATGCTCTTCTGACTTACAGTTTCAATTCTAAATTCATAATTGTGTTACTTCCACCCAAGTACATCCTTAAACAAAAGAAATTAACCGATGTTCAAATCTGGCCAAACGAGTAAGAAGATACAATTCTAGGTAACACATTTTTACCATAACACTTTTTTTTATCTTTGGGTAAAGTTATCATTGGGTCTCTGTGGTAGATGAAAGTGTTTTATAGCCCAAACTATGGCTAGTCCTTCTCGCTCTGTCTGACTATATCGTTTTTCTACATCACTAAGCGCACGGCTTGCGTATGCGTTAACTCTGCATCCTTGGAATATACAGTGTTAAATTTTAGTTAAAAAAATGACAAGACAGTACGATGTCCTGTCATGCACTGTTTTTCATCTTACATACAGTGCTATTTCCCGGTTTGCTCGTAAAATATATATAGTTTTGTCCCTCATAAGTGTTTCAGGGGAACACATTATTCCTTCGAACGAGATTCAAAAGCTCAAAAAGTAATAGTGTTAATAAACTGCCATCTGCATTCAAAATACCCATGACTATTCATTCTTATTATTCAGTTTTATTCTTTCCCCTTACTGAGATTTGAATTATCATCAAAGTATCTACTCTGTAACAATAGCGTGTACTTACCATGAGTAACACGACAGGCTTTTATTGGACTAGTATCTACTCATCCTTCGGAGTTTCATAAACCCTTAGAAAGATATCTTGTTTTTATATTTTTTAAATTCTTTTTACCGTAAATAGAGCACGCGAACCTGATGGACAAAACAAACCTAAATAAATTGGGGTTACGCCGCTTTGTCCGACAGACAATTTATAAATTTCAAGCTCAATCGGCCTCAACACATGTTTTATTGTTTAAAAAATAAACGCATGTTCAAAAGAAATTAAAAAATAACACAAAATACTGAACTCTGAGGAAAATTCAAAACAGAAAGTTCCTAATGAAATGGCAAAATCAAATGATAAAACACATCAAACGAATGGACAACAACAGTTACAGTGTCATCTCTGGGTATGCATGTTCAATACAGTGGTATCGGTATCTATTATGTCTATTATGAAAAATACCCTTTTAGCTCTTGTGGAAACGCTAATTATAGTGTTATTTAGAATGTCTTTTAAATCATGCATGTTAAATATAGCGTATATAAACATAACATTTGTAATGCCATATGCACGGCCTTCAATAACAATAGAACCCAACATTGTCTTTAGAATACTGCGTTATCTCATGATATGCATGTTAAATACAATGTAAACTTCAGAACATTTTACGTTATATCCATGGATATGTATGTCTGATATATATAAACTCATCATAGATACCAGGATTGATTTTTTTTATTTACGCCAGACGCGCTTTTCGTCTACGTCAGACTCATCAGTGACGCTCGAAACAAAACACCAAATATTAAAATTCGTAAGGGTTCCACGGAACCCAGTGTCTCGCCTACTTTTGCTGTTAATCGCAGGCTCAACAAAAATGAGAAAAAACATCAATAAAAATTTCCCTTTCGATACTGTCTTTTGATTGAAAGAAGCTTCCAAGTTTGGTAAAAAAATCCAGGATAGTTTATGAATCTAATAAATGTTTTATAAACTTTAACTGCAGACTGTTTGTAATGTTAACTGGAAAAACTAAGTCCATTTATATCAAGTAAAATACGGAAAAAGTGATTTTTTTTTACAAAAGTTACTTCTGAATAATATCTTATGATCAGAAACAAGCTTTTGTGTAAGTTTGGTAGAAATCCAGGATAGTTTAAGAACATTATAAAAAATTTAAAAACTTAAACCACAGAGTGAATGTTTTGTTTCTGGCAAAAAAACTAAGTCCATCTTTAAGTAAAATACGGAAAAGCGGAAATTTATTTTTACAAAATTTTCTTCTTGATACTATCTTATGATCATAAACAAGCTTCTGTCCAAGTTTGGTACAAATCAAAGATAGTTTATGAAAGTTATTAAAATTTTAAAAACTTTAACCACAGAGTGAATGTAATGTTTCCTCGCAGAAAAACTAAGTCCATTTGTAAGTAAAATACGGAAAAAATGGAATTTTATTTTTACAAAATTTACTTCTGGATACTTTCTTATGATCATAAACAAGCTTCTGTCCAAGTTTGGTAGAAATTCAGTATAGTTTAAAAGAAAGTTATTAAAATTTCAAAAACTTTAACCACAGAGTGAATATTTGTGGACGCCGCCGACGACGACGACGGCGGAATGTAGGATCGCTTAGTCTCGCTTTTTCGACTAAAGTAAAAGGCTCGACAATAAATGTACGAAGTTGAAGAGCATTGAGGACCAAAAATTCCTACAAGTTTTGCCAAATACAGCTAAGGTAATCTATACCTGAAACACCATGTTTTCTCTGGTAATGTAGATTCAATATAGTGTAATATCGGAAAATGTATGTCCAATACAGTGTCGACCCTAGATTTACATGTCAGATACCCTGTTACCTCTGGTTTTGGATATTTAATATTGTAGTGTTTTATCTGGGTATATATATATTCAATACAGTTTTAACTGGGTATGTATTTCTCCTATAATGTCATCTCTGGGTATACATGTCAGATCTTTAATATAGTGTTATATCTTGGTATGTATGTCCAATACATTGTCACAAAAGTCATCTGGGTATGCATGTTCAATGCAATGTTATCGTTGGGTATGTTTATTCAGTACAGTGTTATATGGGAAAAAGTGAAATCACAAAAATAGCAGACTCCGGGGAAAATTTAAAACGGAGTCCCTAATCAAACGAATGGATAACAATTGTCATATTTTTGACTTGGTATGTATGCTAATGTTATCTTTTTGTGTTATGTAAGATACAATGTTATCGCTCCATGGATATGCATGTTCAATACAGTGTTCTCTCTGGATATATAAGTTCAATACAGTGTTCTCTCTGGATATTTTAGTTCATACAGTGACCTCTCTTTGTACGCATGTTCAATATAGTGTCTTATGGGTTTGCATTTTCAATACATGTCATGTTGGTTTGTATGATATATACAATGTTATATCAGGTATGTATATTCACTACTGGGTGTTGCTGGGTATGTGCGTTCATTACGGTGTAATCTGTAGGTTTATTTATTCAATATAATGTTATCTCTTGGTATGTTTGTCCAATACAGTGTCATCTCTGGTTATACATGTTGTATTCAGTGCTATCTGTTGGTAAGCATGTTCTAAACAGTGTCATATCTGTGTACGTATGTTCAATACAATGTCAGGTCTAGATATACAAGTTAAATGCAATGTTATCTGTTGACATGCTTGTTCTAAACAGTGGTATATATATATATATATATATATATATATATATATATGTGAACACATGTTCAATACAGTGTCATCTCTTGGTTATAGAGTTCAATGCAGTGTTATCTCTAGAAACGCATGTTCAATAGTGTAATCTCTGGGTATGTACAAATGTATGTGAAATACAGTGTTATTTATTACGAATGCTTAATATATTATCATAGTGTATTCATATAAAATGCAGTGTTATATCTGGGTATGCACGCGAATACAGTTTTTTGTTTAAGTATTCATTTTCAATGCAGTTTTATATCTTGGTATGCATATTTGAACGTTTCAGTCATGCATGTACATCTGATAAAGTCTTGTTTGTTAATATGAACTCAAAATACAAGGCACATTTGAATTTACAGTGTAATATAAGGGTGCTTGTGTTGGTCATTTTGCCGCCGTCTTTCATCAGAGGATTTTATACCGCAGGATTTCATTTTTTCCATCCTCCTGTATGACACACAAAGTTGAAGAACATTAATACAATTTGAATTAAATTTCGAAGAGTGCCAAATGCGGAAAATAAGTCAATCCATACCTGAAGTAGAAAAATCTAGTATTTTGAATATTTTAGAAATTTCTAAACACAAAATTACAGAAAATAAAAATATCAATGATATTTCATGACAACACAAAAAAGTGCCGACTACCGGACTGTTGATACGCTCGAGAGTAAAAATAATCTTGAAAAATGAGATGGACTTTTTCTAATAATAATCACCCCAAATATTCTTGAAATTAAAATATCTTTGAGTTGGGTTCCTTTAAACTTCATCATTCACGTTTAAGATGCAAAAAACTTAGTGTACAAATGTAAAACATCATAAAACATGAGATAGCAAGGCATGTGTAATCTACATGTACTTTGTCGTTGATATAAAATGCAGATTTTCTAACTTAACTTTGCTGAGTACTTAAAGTATAACACAAGAATGTAAGGAATTTAAGGTAATACTACTTGTATAGAAATTACGGTATGACAATCAAGCAGCATCATATTTTTGTCCGTATTTTGTTTTACTTTTGTGTGTTACTTTGATGCTTGGGTTTTTGATTTTGTACGTTTTTGGGTCGAGTCAGGGTAGTCTTTCATTTTCCTGAAAATAGATTTCATCGTGTATGGCATGAGCTCCTTTACATGAGTAGTTTACATGGACAAGATAGCATCGAACAAATTGGTATCTGAAATGGAATGACTGTTTCAACTTTCATGCTATATTCTAGTTGGGTTTGCTTATTTACATTGTAGACGAAATGCGCTTCTATGGTGTGTCGAATGTAAACCTGGGTTCTTTGATGAGGTATTACAACCACTGGGTCAATTCCAAAGCATGCGTTTCCGTTTCGTCCCAGAGGGTATACCTAGCCCGGTAGTCAGCACTTTTGTGATGGCATGACATATTGATATGTTCGTTTTCTGTTAACTTACTGCTTAAAATGTTAAACTACTTTTTAGTATTTAAAACACGAAGGGTACACTTCTCTCATGCATTAATTGAGGTTTTGGATTTTTATGGCCCCGTAACGAAGTTGTCGGTGCCATATAGTTTTACCCTTGTCCGTAATGCGGGGTTCACACATTGCCGATTATTGCTCCCGTTTGAGATCAGACAGCGATACGACACGAAAAGTGAAAAAGTCGGATTAGTATCCTCAATTATCTGGAATGTCCTATTATTGTCTGAACGCAGTCGTTTTAGTTCGTAACAGATTCCTACTGGTCGGGAAGGGTCCGAATAGTTCGGCAAAGCACCCCGACAGTTAGGTGCGTCCCGTAACATTCGGGGAAACTCAGCCGATTTTGTCTAGTCGGATTACAATCGTGCCTATGTCGTGACAGATTCTGTTGTATCGGATCGAATTCATAACAATGTTCTGTGTATTCGGGACGGTGTTCTGTGGAACGGGAATGATCTGGAGAAGTCCCGACAATAACAGAATACAATACGACTGAGACCAGACAAAGCCGTTTGCAATGCGATAGAGCGGACCGTGATAGTATTACGTTCCGACATGCAGTACCTGATCATCCCGATTATGCCGACAGTTTTCGAACGGATAACTTCCGTCAGCGTCGGTTCTCTCTCTTGTCACTATCTGATCTCTGTCGGATTACATTCGGTAGAATCGGAACGCAGTCGTGACAGACTCGGTCGAAATTTACCTGGCGAAAGATACAAATCGAATTTCCATCCACGATTCACAGGATCTTGATCAGACTTTTGACAAATTTTAATCGGGAATGGTCCTGTCAAGGACGGCAGTAAAAATCGTGAATGTGTGACCCCAGCTTAATTCCGAAATTCCGTCATTCCGCAACAAACCACTATACAGAGTTTTTTTTCTAAACGCCTTCAGATATTGGTCTGATTTTTGGTATGTGAGTTACTCATGATAAGTTACAGATCAAGTTTATGTTTTGTTCCGCTCCATTAATTTTTGCCAAAATTAAGGGTTTACAGCTTTGAAAATCACAGTTATACAGACTTTTTTTCTATATGCCTCACCATTTTGAGCTGATTTTTTATATGTCAAGACTACCATCATGTTTGTGTCCACATGTGTTATTGTAATTGCAGATTTTTCAACTTTTTGAGACGGGGTCATTCGTGTCGCTTTGACACATCTATTTTTTTCTGAATGTTTGGTTATCAATGCTCTTCAACTTCGTGTTCCCCCCCAATTTAGCCCACTGTTATCAGCCCAGCACTAAATGCGTGTCTGATGTAGACGAAATGTATGTCTGGTGTACCAAATTATAAGCCTGGCAATGCAAGTATATTTTTCTCTAGTTTAACCTGACACACACACACACATGTATATGTATCTGGGTTTACCTCGACCGAGCAAGCAAACGATCATGGGTTGTGAATGCAATATAATTAGGATCGACAACTGTGAAGTCAAAGTTAAAACCTCAAATATATATACTAAAGTTGTATTCAATTACCGATTTGTACATTGTAGACCCTCAAATACATTTACAAAAGAATTCTAGAAGAAAACAGCATTGAACATGTACTACAACTGGGTTGGTGCTTTTGTTAATAAATACACTCATCATAGTTACCAGGATTAAATTTTGTATTAACGCCAGACTAGCGTTTCGTCTACAAAAAACTGATCAGTGACGCTCAAATCCAAAACAGTTAAAAAGGTCAAATGAAGTACGAAGTTTGAAGAGCATTGAGTACCAAAATTCCTAAAAGTTTTGCCAAATACAGCTAAGGTAATCTATTCCTGAGGTAAAAAAGCCTTATCCATTATTACTGTACTAGTATACATATTGTTTGAGGGGCCAGCTGAAGGACACCTATGGGTGCGGGAGTTTCTCGTTACATTGAAGACCCATTGGTGGCCTTCAGCTGTTGTCTGCTCTATGGTCGGGTTGTTGTCCTCTATGGTCGGGTTGTTGTCGCTTTGACACATTCCCCATTTCCTTTCTCAATTTTATTAGTATTTAAAAAAATCAAATGTTTGGTAAACAGTTAAACCACTGTGGTATCAGCTGCCCAGTAGCCCACGTAATTTAAATGATATATTGTGTAAGTGATTTTCACAAGGCTGTATGTGGTGGTACAGGCCGGAGAACAAATCTTAATGGGTTGTTGGACGAAATATTTCAATCGTTTTGCAAATTGGCTGACAGATAAAACAGTATATGTCTCAACTCTCTAGCAACATGTTTTCAAACTCTCGATGACTATTCTAGTAAAAAGATATTTATAGAATAGCCATCTAATCTGTTAATTGACTTATTTAGATTGAGCCATATTCTCAATTGTGACATCTTGATCTGTATGGAATAGCATGGTGGGCGGTGCACAGTCGGGAGACACTTACACTATCGACTCAAACCATCTTGCTCAATTAAAGATCGGAAAATTCCCCAAAATTTCTATTTTACCTTGATTTGTATCTGTTTTATCAATGGGTGAGATTCGAACATCATCAAATATAAATATTGGACATTCATAGTCTTTATTTTTTTTATGTAAAGGCATTGTAAGTTTGTTTTCAACATATGTGTTTAATAACTTTCACTGACTGTATGCTACTGTCATACAATTTTATTAGTATTTAAAAAATTCAAATGTTTGGTAAACAGTTAAACCACTGTGGTATCAGCTGCCCAGTAGCCCCACGTAGGCAATATCCTTCATCATAAATTAGTTCAATCGAAAATACCTCCTTATTTCAAAGACCAGTCTGTACCAATAATTTCTTATACCTATACCAAACCTATTGCAACTAAAATTTTCAATTACAAACGCGTTTTGCAGAATCTCGATATTGACGACTTCAAGTCTAAACCTCCTGATTGCACTTGTGCTAGTTCCCAATTCACGTATAACCCTGCTGGCCACGTTATTACCGGTGACCTTAACATTGTTAATAACACTTCTCTACGAAATGTGTTATCGAAAGGTCCGAAATATCGTGAGCCTAAATCCATCAATTGGAAATACAACTTTAAAATTTTGATGGACTCGGTCGAGGATTATGCCAGGCAATGGGCTAAACGTGAAAAGGAAGACGTAGGCACTCTATCCGAATGGATTAAGGCAGTGAGGTCGTTAATACAAATCAGAATTAAGAAACTGAATGGATCCATCAATGCCCATGCTACGTCAATCTTTAAAGACCCAAATGTTGCTAAACACTTATCCGACCTCCATGATAAATATGTTGTTGTCCCCGCAGAAAAAGCCCCAAATAACATCGTTTTTGTCTGTAAAAGTCACTACATTAATTGCTTGATAAATGAATTAGGTATAGACAATTCACTTGGAAACTCAACATATACCCTCACGACACTTACCAAAGAGGAAATCCTGGATAATCATAGGTCTGTTCTTTGTTCCTTTGGTATTTCAACCAAAGATGAAGAACTGGATCTTCCATCACTGTATTGGATACCTAAACTACATAAGTGTCCTTACAAACAACGGTATATTGCTGGGTCTTCCAAGTGCTCCACGAAACCTCTTTCTTAATTATTAACATCTATTTTATCAGCAATCAAAGACGGGCTTCAAAGTTATTGTGAAACTGCCTATTCTAGAGGTGGCGTGAATCAGATGTGGATACTTAAAAATTCCAAAGATCTTTTAGAGTACATACAATCTAACTCTCTTTCATCTTGCAACAGTATTAAAACATTTGACTTTTCTACTCTTTACACAAGTATTCCACATTCCAAACTAAAAGACAAATTCAAAGAGTTGGTATTACTTTGCTTCATAAAAAAGAATGGCCAACGTAGATACAATTATCTTGTCTTAGGGAGGGATAAATCATACTTTGTAAAGAATCACTCTGATTTTAACAAAAAATTCTCTGAAACCGATACATGTATTATCAAGATGCTTGATTTCTTGATTGACAACATATTTGTAACGTTCGGAGGACGTGTTTTTCAACAGACTGTCGGCATCCCAATGTGAACAAACTGTGCCCCTCTACTTGCCGACTTGTTTCTTTATTATTTTGAGGCTGACTTCATGCAGGAACTTCTTAGGAAGAAAGATAAGAAGTTAGCAATATCCTTTAACTCTACTTTCCGCTATATAGATGACGTTCTTTCAATAAACAATTCAAAATTTGGTGACTATGTGGAACGCATCTATCCCATCGAATTGGAGATAAAGGATACTACAGATACAGTTAAGTCGGCTTCATATCTTGACTTACATCTAGAAATTGACAATGAGGGTCGAAAACAAAACTTTACGACAAAAGAGATGATTTCAGCTTTCCAATTGTGAACTTTCCATTTCTAAGTAGCAACATTCCAGCAGCACCTGCATACGGGGTATATATCTCCCAATTGATACGATATTCCCGTGCTTGCATTTCCTATCATGATTTTCTTGATAGAGGGTTACTGCTCACAAGGAAGCTATTAAACCAAGAGTTCCAAATGGTGAAGTTGAAATCATCCCTTCGTAAATTTTACGGACGCCATCACGAGTTGGTTGACCGTTATGGAATAACCGTTTCACAAATGATATCGGATATGTTCCTTACGTCGTAACTACAATCCCCTTCCCTTTCATGAATGCGACCTACCGAATTAGACTATTTACCGGATTTGTAATCACATAAGCAACACGACGGGTGCCACATGAGGAGCAGGATCTGCTTACCCTTCCGGAGCACCTGAGATCACCCCTAGATTTTGGTGGGGTTCGTGTTGTTTATTCTTTAGTTTTCTATGTTGTGTCATGTGTACTATTGTTTTTCTGTTTGTCTTTTTTTCATTTTTAGCCATGGCGTTGTCAGTTTGTTTTAGATTTATGAGTTTGACTGTCCCTTTGGTATCTTTCGTCCCTCTTTTCATACAGGTGAGAGGTTTTGCTAATTATAAAACCAGGTTTAATCCATCATTTTCTACTAAAGAAAATGCCCGTACCAAATAAAGGCAACAGTAGTATACCAAGTCAAGAATATGACAGTTGTTTTCCATTCGTTTGATGTGTTTGCACTTTTGATCTAGCATTTGAGAAGGGATTTTCACTAGTGAATTTTCCTCAGATTTCTGTTTTTTTTTTGTTATTTTACTTTTTACCTCTCTTTGAAGTAACCGAAATACAACACATCAATCTATATACAAGAAGGACAGAGGACAGAGTACAGCAGCGATACATGGAAATGTCCCAACTGTGCCGCACCTAATAATTCATCGATTATTTACTCAACACCTGAACTAGATGAAAACAACACAAATGAACAAATAATAAATCAATCTGAACATCCATCATTAATTCACAGCGAGTCAGATATATCTTTTCCATCAACATCCGGCATTACGAACGAAACTAGATCAAGCGTTAACACAGAACACGACTCAACTTTTGATATACTACCAGAGTCTAATGGGATAACTACATCTTCACCCATCAAACCCAAATCAAAAACTTTTTACAGAGCAAACAACACAAAGGGCTTACGAATCTTGAATATTAATTTTCAAAGTTTGAGGAAGAAAGGAAAACTACTAGAGCTTATCATAATAGATACAGATCCCGATATCATACTGGGAACAGAAACTTGGCTCGACGACACCATATCATCAAGCGAAATACTATCAAATGACCTTGATTATAATATCCAACGCAGAGATAGACCCACCGATCGACATGGGGGTGTTCTCATAGCAGCCAAAAAACATCTACAATTACATAATGTATATAAAAGTAAAAATATTGAAATGATCAGTGGAGTAATAACAACTAACTCAAAGAAAATCACATTGGCATCATACTATAGACCACCAAATAGAACAGACAATGAGTACCTAGAATATACACAAGATGAATTCAACCGCCTTAAAAATAGCACTGAAAAGAACATCCTTATTATTGGTGGAGACTTTAACATACCAGACATCAATTGGGAACAGTTAGAGCCATAAATGGTACGCAATATCCATCCAAAGTGAACCAAACCTTCTTGGACATAGTAGCAGACATTAATCTTGAGCAAATAGTGGACTTCCCTACAAGAAAAGAAAAAACACTAGATTTAATCTTGACTAGCCATCCAAGTTTTAAGCAGAGATGTAAACCGATTCCAGCTATTGGTAACAGCGACCATGACATTGTCCTTCTTGATACCTCAATTAAAGCACAAAAACCTAAACCGGTTAAACGTAAAATACAACTATGGAAAAGAACCAACATAGATGAAATACAAAATGAGGTGAGGTTATTTGCTGAAATTTTAACCAGAAGACCTTCAGTAATATTGAAAACATGTGGAAATATTTCAAAGAAAACATCATGAAAATTATTGATCAGAAAGTACCAACAAAGATGACAACTACAAAATTTACCCATCCTTGGATCAATACCAACATCAAGCGTCTAATAAGAAGGAAAACAAAGCTTAGAAGAAATCAAGGAAAACAAAGAAAAAGAGAGACAGAGATAGATATAAATACCTCCAACAACAAACACAAATGGAAATAAGAAAAGCACACAAAGAGTATATGAATGACATCATTAGTCTCAGTTACACTGAGAAACCGAAAAGATTTTGGTCATTCTTGAAGAGCAAAGGACAGGACTCTATTGGAGTTGCACCACTCAAAAACAAGGAAGGCTTCCTTAAAAGCGACAGCCAGAGTAAAGCCAATATCTTAAATGAACAGTTTTGCTCGGTTTTCACAAAAGAAGATGGCAGCACTATTCCCGATAAAGGTCCTAGTAACATCAATACAATGAATGACATCACAGTAACTGAAAATGGGGTATTCAAACTGTTAAAAAACCTTAACACCAACAAAGCAGCAGGACCAGATGAAATACCAACCAAAATATTGCAAATAACTGCTGCAGAATTATCACCAATTCTGACAAGAATCTTTCAGTTTTCACTTGACACAGGAGAAGTTCCACAGGACTGGAGAGATGCCAACATAGTGCCACTATACAAGAAAGGGGATACTCACCTAGCGGCCAATTATCGCCCAGTCTCCCTTACCTCCATCACTTGTAAGCTGTTAGAGCATATAGTTCACAGCAGCATAATGAAACATTTTGATCGACAAAATATACTCTGTGACAACCAACATAGTTTCAGGAAACGCAGATCATGTGAAAGTCAGCTTATCATCACCATCGATCGTATAGCCAAATACCTTTCAAATGGAACCCAGATTGACATCATACTTCTGGATTTTGAAAAGGCATTTGACAAGGTTCCTCATTCAAGACTTCTGTACAAACTCCAATTTTATGGAGTAAGGGGCCGGACAAACTCCTGGATCAGTTCATTCCTATCAAACAGGAAACAACAGGTAGTATTGGAAGGGGCTAGATCTCAACAAGACGATGTTCTGTCAGGAGTGCCACAGGGCACAGTACTAGGTCCTTTATTGTTCCTAACATACATCAATGACATGCCCGGATATACTCAATCAGACGTCCGCCTCTTTGCTGATGACAGTCTACTGTACAGGGAAATTAGTAACGCCAAAGATACAGAACAACTTCAGAAAGACCTTGAAGCTTAGAAAATTGGGAAAAAACATGGATGATGAGATTCAATCCAACAAAATGCAATATTATCCGCATACCACCAAAGAACAAAGAACCTATACAATACCCATACACTCTGCATGGACACATACTCGAACCAGTAGATAGTGCCAAGTACTTGGGAGTATCAATATCAAACAATCTCTCATAGAACAAACATATCCAGAGTGTAACAGCAAAGGGTAACCGAACACTTGGGTTTGTTAAACGAAACCTAAAAGAATGTATAAGGAAAGTAAAGGCTGCTGGCTATACAACACTTGTGCGACCTGTCATAGAGTATGCTTCTACTATATGGGACCCAACCAACCAAGCAAGCATCAACACACTAGAACTCATACAGAGGAGAGCTGCTAGATTCGTCTATAATGACTACACATCACGCACACCAGGGTGCGTCACTACCTGTATCTGTATCTGTATTAGGAAATCCCTCCTTCAAAGGAGCATTTCACAATGAATATATATGTCTATACACACTTAGTTTGAAAATATAAAAAATAAAAATATAAATGTACGCCCCGTGGGGTGTACGTTGGCTACAGTCTTTGACTCTTGCTCTTGCTAGACGGTAAGGTCTTTAAGAGTTCGTTTCTCTTGGCATGTAAAGCATAGCATAATTTTCTTGATATGTATTCTACCATAAAACAATTGTCTGTGCATTTGCATCTACAACCACAAGCACATAATAAGTGACTCGGATCTAAAATGAGCTGTGCGTCTATTACAACGTTGGTAAGATTAAAGCATTTGGTACAGTTTCTAAAGCTACAAAGAAAGCTTTCAAGTTCATGCAGGTATGGTATGCGGATATCATGCAAAGTCTTACATTCCAGAAGGAAGTGATCTACCGTTTCTGCGGATTCTTTGCATAGTAAGCAGGTTGGATCTACGCTATTTTGATTAAATGAAGCTTTGTTGCTTTGAAGATAATAGGTGCCTGTAAGAAGTTTTAGTTTTGTTTGAAGACGACTTATATCCTGAGATGATGTGCCTACACTTGCAAGACAAGGATGAGTGTTTCGCCAGAGTATATTGTTAGTGGATAGATAATTGAGAGAACTATATAGGGATACTTTTGTTCTCAATTGATCATTCCAGACACTGTCAACTGCTTTTTTTACTTGTGCTTTCCATCGATTTGTGTTGATCGGATTGAGCATTAGATCATGAGCTGAAGGTAGATTATATTGGGCTAGAATGCATCTTGCTTTTGAGAACCAGCTTTGAGAGTTGAAACCAGACATAAGTAGTTGTCGTTCAGCTAGATCCTTTTCTATTGAGGATTCCATTTCACATATTTTGTTATAGATGTTTATGATAGCTTTATGTATTGTTCCTTGTATTGGAATTACTCCTGTCATAGTATAGACAGCTGCATCTGCAGTATTATTTGGCAGTGATAGGATTTGTTTCATTGCTTTCCTATAGAATACTTCTAATGGCTCTATGTGTTTTTTGTCTGGAAGTAATATATCTAGTCCATAAATAAGGACAGGTAGGATATATATTCGAAAGATATGTAGACAAGTAATTGGGTTGAGCCCATTCTTTCCGTGAAGACCAGCACCCATTAGGCTATACATTGTCCGTCTGGCTTTAGATATATTTCCTTCAATATGAATGTTGATTGTTTTCTTTAAGTCAGAGCTGTGTTTAATTCCTATATGAGGAGCCGAGCTTGGCTGAAGCATAGCTGTATTATTGATCTCAAATTCAAAGTCTGTATTTCTTGTGGAGGACACATTTTTCAGTACAAGACTCTTGGTGGGTGGAGTTTATATTTTTCCTGAATACTGTAGTTTTCAACTGTACTGTACATTGACTGGAGATCTGAAGGTGAATTTGCTACCAGGGCGACATCATCAGCGCAGGTCGGCGAACCACAATATATGTTCCCAATGTAGGAACCCAGACTGCTAGTTTCCAGTTGGTCTAGAATGTCGTTTATATAAACTTTGTAGAGTTCGGTACTGAGAATTCCACCTTGTCGTACTCCTTGGTGAACAGGGAATGGATTTGATATTAAACCATTCCATTTGATGGAGGTTATGGCATAAGTACTAAGTTGGCGTATTAAGAGCCAGAGTGTTCCACCTACTCCTGATAAGAGTTTACGATGCAAGCTATCATGGTTGACGACATCGAAAGCAGCCTTAGCATCCAGTAGAGCTACAAAAATACCATGTTAGAAGATCTAAAATGGGACACATTACAGACGAGACGCCGTGACAACAGGCTATGCATGCTCTATCGTATCCAGAATGAGCTGATAGACATCAACAAGAGTACTTACCTCAAAGGTGGCGACAGTAGAACTCGTGGAGGACACATGTTTTACCAACAGAGGGTCACCAGTGATGTCTACAGGAACTCCTTCTTTCCAAGAACAATCATGGAATGGAATACATTACCTGCCAGGGTTGCTGAAGCGGGATCAGTTGAAGATTTCCGCTCAGGGCTACAGACAACACATTTATACCAGACTGGACGATTGTACATAATTTTAACCGTAACAACCTGATTTTATTGTAAATACTGTATATAGCCTTAGGGGACTAGATATGTAATGTCACCATGCGTAGTCCCGCAGAGTTTAAACGTTTCATTCAAGGAACCCAACTCTTATATGGAAGAAGAAGAAGAAGAAGAAGAAGACCAGAAAACACAATGCCCCATACTATCATAGGCATTACATATATAACTAAATTAAAAACAACACAAATAATTTCAAATGTATAATCTCTTTTATCACATAGTAAAACAATCCAAAATCAATGCTGATGTAGACATAGAATATATCACAAAAAAACTCTCACTTTCACTGATGTATACATAGAATATATCACAAAACATAACTTATAAAACATAACTTACTTTGACATAACACATTCAAAATATCACTTTAAAGATAAACAATAACTCCTTACAAATCATTGTTCTGAATATATATTACTTTGATTTGAAATCTATATTTCTGCTTACAAATCATTGTTCTGAATATATTACTTTGATTTGAAATCTATATTTCCTAACTATACAAGAGTGCACACGCTGAAATGTCTCGCCTTCTTTACTAATTATTGATATTATGTTGATAGTCCTAAGTATAACGCTTTATTAAAAACTGTCACATAAACTTAGCATTAACCAAGATAACTAAACAAAGACCAATGGACCATGAAAATGAGGTCAAGGTCAGATGAACCATGCCAGGCAGACATGTACAGCTAACAATGTTTCCATACAACAAATATAGTTGACCTATTACTTATAGTTTAAGAAAAATAGACCAAAACACAAAAACTTAACACTGAGCAATGAACCGTGAAAATGAGGTCGAGGTCAAATAAAACCTGCGGGACTGACATATAGATCATAAAATATTTCCATACACCAAATATAGTTGACCTATGGCATATAGTATTAGATAAAAAGACCAAAACTCAAAAACTTAACTTTGACCACTCAACCATGAAAATGAGGTCAAGGTCAGATGACATCTGCCCGCTAGACATTTACATCTTACAATCATTCCATACAACAAATATAGTAGATCTATTGCATTAAGGTAGATAGGGTGTCTTCCTCCATCTTGGATTTTGAAATACTAGTAAACAAGGTCTAGACCTTTGATGAAATGTTCAAATTTTTATAGTAGTAGGTAATTCATGTGTAAGAATTTTCATTATAATATAGAAAATGCCATGTTTGATCATATTTATGATTGTATTTTACAAAAATAAGAATTCTTTTGTTTGATTCATTTTTTTCCAACTTTGTCAAATAAGGGGAGGCAACTCAAATACAAGGGCAGATAATTCAGATAGTGTTACTTTTACAATAGAATGTGTTAGGAATTTACCCATTTTTACATGTAGCAAGAAAATGAGTCCGGTGACCCCATTTTTTCTTTTTCTTATCTGAAAGCATAATATTGAAGCTATCTTCTCATATTTTATCTCAAAATTCTATGGTGTGGTTTGGGTTTTATGGCGGAAAAATGGGTTTCCCATGCATAATCTATACAAAATCTTGACAATTTTGAGCAACCTGTAGCGTGAAAATAAGTCCGGTGACCCATTCTTTTTATTAATGTTTTTATACAAGCAGGCTATGAACTACATTTTGGCAAATTATTAAAAGATTCTATGGATTATAATTTAGACACCCTATCTACCTTAAGTATGAGAAAAACAGACCAAAACACAAAAACTTAACTATAACCACTGAACCATGAAAATGAGGTCAAGGTCAGATGACACCTGCCAGTTGGACATGTACACCTTACAGTCCTTCCATACACCGAATATACTAGACCTATTGCTTATAGTATCTGAGATATGGACTTCACAACCAAAACTTAACCTTGTTCACTGATCCATGAAATGAGGTCGAGGTCAAGTGAAAACTGTCTGACGGGCATGAGGACCTTGCAAGGTACGCACATACCAAATATAATTATCCTATTACTTATAATAAGAGAGAATTCAACATTACAATAAATCTGAACTTTTTTTTCAAGTGGTCACTGAACCATGAAAATGAGGTCAAGGACATTTGACATGTGACTGACGGAAACTTCGTAACATGAGGCATCTATATACAAAGTATGAAGCATCCAGGTCTTCCACCCTCTAAAATATAAAGCTTTTAAAAAGTTAGCTAACGCCGACGCCGTAGCCGCCGTAGCCGCCGGATCACTATCCCTATGTCGAGCTTTCTGCAACAAAAGTTGCAGGCTCGACAGTAACACTACTTGTTAATAACTACTAGGTTATCCAAGAACCATCTTTGTTGGTGGCTTTAGATGGCATTTGTCTTATAAGTTTTGTTGACTGTATAGTTCACAGGATATATTTCACATACCAGGACTGGAACAAAGTGAATGTATAAAGATTCAACTGAATGTTAAAAATCGGGCAACTTTGATTAACAATCTGATTATGCAGTGTTTTTTTTTTTTTTTTTTATAAAAGACAAAATATACTGGAAAGTTTTTCATGGTTGCATAATGCAGAGGTTATCAGTTCTTTAAATACAGACTTTCTGATGAGACCATTACTACTCTCCACAATAAACAATTACAATTGATGCAACAAAATTGGCAAGTATTTTATGGAATGAGTCATAACTTATTGTCAAAACATACACCATTAACAGTTTAAAACAGACATAAAATACATATCAAAACAAGATAAAATGTTGTAAGCAATGAACAAACTTTCAAATGTTCACATGCCAAATAATTAGCACCAACTGTTTTCTTTTAAACATTTAATGCAACCATTTTTCTCCTAAAAACACAAAATTAAATTGTAATTTAAAGTTCAATAATTCAGGTTATTTCATCATTTCGTATTCAGAATCACATATTTCTTTTATTGCTATTTCCTATTAAAACATGTTTTTTTTCAATATCCATAGATTTGCAACAAATAAATAAGGGAATACTTTCATTTCACAGAAAACCTGCATGTTCTACCATGGGGCATGATTGTTTTCTTTTTCTTTAGTGAAATAACCAACTTCCATTTACACCAAAGACAAAACACTAATGATAATAAAAGTGAAAAATATAACAAACTGAAATATGTTTGTTAAAGAAAAAAACAGTCATTAACAATCAAAACCATTGCAAACATGCGCATTAAATAGTGTTACCTCTGAGTATGCACAATAAATACAGTATACTATCTAGAAGAAAGCATACTAAATAAAGTGTAAACTCAGCAATAATGCATATAAAGCACAGTGTACAATCAACAACCTAGTAACATGGAACTTAGTAAGATATATGTGGCTCAATTACTGGATATATTTCTGAAAAAAGTGTTTCCTCTGCTACTATAAATGTTAAAATGTCAGTGTAATTTCTGGAACAGTGTATGATAAAAAAAAAAAGAAGCTCTGGGAATATGTATTGTTAAATATTAAATGTAATTTCTGAGACTAAAAATGTTAATAAGGTAAACTCTGGGACTATGTACTAATATGTTAAATATTAAGTGTTATTTCTGGGACAAAGTGTGTTAAAAATTACAATGTAATTTCTAAGACTAAAACTGTTAATATCTAAACTCTGGAACAAAGTATGTTAAATATAACAGTGTAATATTTAAGACTAAGAATGTTTTAAAATAGCCTATGGTAAACTCTGGGACTATGTATGTAAAGTGCATGTATTAGTGTAACTTCTGTGACAATGTATGTGAAAATTGTAAACTCTGGGATAAGGAAAGTAAACTATTACAGTGTAATATCTAAAGCTAAGAAAGTTAAAAAGTGTAAACTCTGAGACTATGTACTTTAAATATAACAATGTAATTTCTAGGACTATGTATGTTAAAAATGTAAACTCTGGGACTATATATCTTAAATATTATAATGTATTAATCTCTAGGACCTTGTTTGTAAAATGTGTAAATTCTGGGACTATATAAATATAAGTGTAGCTTTAAGGACTTTGCATGTTATATATTACAGTGTAATTCCAAGGACTATGCAAAAGAAAAGGGTAATTTTAAACTCTGGAACCATGTATGTTAATAATAAGTGTATCTTCTGGAATTATGTATATGTGTCAAAACATTAAGAGTTATTAAAATTATTAAAATACCTAAAAACTGAAAAGCTGATGACTTCAACCTTTTTGAACCATTAGCCTAATAGTTTCCTTCTAAGCAGCAACCCCATAACAAAGAAATCAGGATTAGAAATGCAGGCCCCAGAAATTGGTACAACTTTTCAAATGTCGATAAGAGGTATGTACAGGATTATCATATCTTAAAATATTATATTTCCTGAGAGCACCTTTTGTGTCTATATAATAACATTTATCACATATTTGTTACGAATACGTTGGGTTTTGCATATGCAATAACCTCAAAATTGCCCGGGGCAAAAAAGAAGATATTGATATTGTGCCCTGATTCCAAATGACGTCACGTCATTGCGTCCTTTACGACACTTTTGTGATACAAAATTTAACATTTTATCTGTTATGTTTTATTAAATTGTAATAATTTAACTTTGTGTCTCTATTCTACAGAACTTAAATATGTGATAAATAGATTATAACATGTGTTTTCCATATTGGCCCTGGTATCATCCCTCGAGGCCGATATGGGAGTCTCGGGATGATACCAGGGCCAATATGGAAAAGGCCATGTTATAATCTATACATAATATTTAAAGAAATGGTAGCTCTTACTACTATAACAATGAATAAAAGTAACAGGTTTATATTGTTATAATGTTTATCAAGTTATTCCAAGCTTTAAATATTTGTCTGTGCAGTATAATTCAATACACAGATATGGTCATTTGCCTGCCTCAATTCTAATCTAATGTTTTTACTGCTTGAATCTCAAAAGTGAGCAGTGGATAATTTTGATTTTCTCATATATGTGTTATATATTTTTGGTTTAATGACATCGTATAAAAAATGATGTTATTTAAATTTAATGCCTGAAAACTATAAAAAAAGATGATGTGGTATGATTGCCAAAGAGACAACTGTCCACAAGAGACTAACATAACACACTAGTTCAGTTCTGCATCTGCGGAAAATCTAGGTATAAAAGCTTTCAACTCAGACCGAACCAGTATAAAATAATCTATTTATTTTTTGCCAATTTTCAGGCTAATATGAACAACCTGAAAAATTACCACTTGTTTAATTGCCACCTTGCATTTTATACCAATCGTACAAGTATGCTAAATATGGCATTATACTGATAATGCAAACTCAGTATTCTTTAACTTACTTAAACAGATACAATATTGGTATAATGTATGAAAAAACATAAAATATATTTGTACGAGGTTTAAAAACGGAGAAAAAAGCAAGGCTCACTGAAATTTCTCCTATTTTCGTATTGAGTACAAATGAAATTCCATATTTTCCTACAATTTCTATTTTAAACTAGAGGCTCTTAAGAGCCTGTGTCGCTCACCTTGGTTTATGTGCATATTAAATGGACACAGATGGATTCATGACAAAATTGTGTTTTGGTGATGGTGATGTTGATCTTACTTTACTGAACATTCTTGCTACTTACAATTTTCTCTATCTATAATAAACTTGGCCCTTTAGTTACAGAGGAAAATATTTTATAAAAATTTACCAAATTTTTGAAAATTGTTAAAAATTGATTATAAAGGGCAATAACTCCTTAAGGGGTCAACTGACCATTTTGATCATGTTGACTTATTTGTAGATCTTACTTTGCTGAACATTATTGCTGTTTACAGTTTATCTCTATCTATAATAGTACTCAAGATAATAACCAAAAACAGCAAAATTTCTTCAAAAAATATCAATTGGGGGTCAGCAACCCAACCACCAGTAGTCCAATTTATCTAAAAATTTCAGAGCATGTAGATATTGACTTGATAAACAATCTAACCTCTTGTCAGATTTGCTCTAAATGCTTTGGTTTCAGAGTTATAAGCCAAAATCTACATTTTACCCCATATGTTCTATTTTTAGCTATGGTGGCCATCTTGGTTGATTGGCCGCGTCACTACACACATTTTTTAAACAACATAACCCAATAATGATTTTGGCCAAGTTTGGTTAAATTTGGCCCAGTAGTTTCAGAGGAGAAGATTTTTGTAAAAGATAACAAAAATCTACGAAAAATTTGTAAAAAATTACTATAAAGGGCAAAAACTCCTTAAGGGTCCAACTGACCATTTTGGTCATGTTGACTTATTTGTAGATCTTACTTTGCTGAACATTATTGCTGTTTATAGTTTATCTTTATCTATAATAATATTCAAGATAATAACCAAAAACCGCAAAATTTTCTTAAAATTACCAATTCAGGGGCAGCAACCCAACAACCCTGAAAATTTCAGGGCAAAGATCCTGACTTGATAAACATTTTTATCCTAGCAGATTTGCTCTAAATGCTTTGGTTTCAGAGTTATAAGCCAAAATCTACATTTTACCCCTATGTTCTATTTTTAGCCATGGCGGCCATCTTGGTAGGTTGGCCAGGTCACCGGCTACCCCAATGATGATTGTGGCAAAGTTTGGTTAAGTTTGGCCCTGTACTTTTAGAGGAGAAGTTTTTTGTAAAAGTTAACGACGACGACAGACGCCAAGTGATGAGAAAAGCTCACTTAGGTGAGCTAAAAAGTGTTATTTTTTAATCAATTAACATGGCTACCTTTCCAATATGCATTTTGAATACTCACTTTCAATAACTCATACATTACACATGGTTCCAAATTAATAAAAAAAAACTGAATATAGTTCAACATTCACTTAAATATAAGTTAAAATGAACAAAATAGAAATAATGGTGAAATTAAGTACCTGTGCAATTTGAGAAATTGAATAAACTAAAAAAAACTGTAAATGTAATAAAAATTGCTATAAAATGCCTTAAGACAAGACCACATTTAAGGTAGCACAATACAAAGATTTTATAACTCCAACTCCCAAGTTTTAAAATGCTGTAACTTTCTTAATAATGCTTGAAAATTTATAATAGTGGTAGTTTTGGATAGCTAACAGATTACTCTTTCAAATTAATGCAATGTTAGTATTATGCAACAATTATGTAACCAATTATAATGTTAACTGTGTCTAAAATATTTTTCGCCAAATTTCCACTTTCAAATGAAATTAGCTTCTGCATAGGTATCCCTAGAGGGATGAATTTATTATATGTTGTTCCTATGGCCATTATCTACAAAAGGGTGTCTCAGATTTAAGATAGAATGTATAGAACAAATTTTACACATTATTAAACATTATCTTCTTTTATGTGGTTAGGATCTTTACACTAATTAGAGATTTATGAGAGAATGGAATGCCATAGAGACAATCTGAGACACCCCTTTGAAGCCCATGATGTGTTGATAAAGATTTCGTTAAAATTTTCTGTATAGTTAAAGAGATGATAGAGCTAAATTCATTCAAGTGAACTTACCCAGATTTTGCCACTAATTAAATAATAATTGATTACATAATGATTGCATAATAAAAGTATTGCATTCATTTAAAAGATTAATATTTTATCTATCTATATATACCTCTTTTATTATTTTCTATGCATTCATAAGAAAGTTACAGCATTTCAAAGGTTAGTGATTGGAAGTAAAAAAATCTTTGTATTGTGCTACCTTAATAAATCATTTCTCATAAACAAATGTAAAGGGTTAACTGATATGCTAATCATAAAAACCCATATTCACTGTCAAAAAACTTTTTCCCATCATTTACAGAAATTCGCTTTCTTCATTAACTCACACAAACTTTTTTAAGTACAAATTATTGCACTTCATACACATAGAAATTTCATAAAATTGTTTATGTCGTAGTAAAAATCTAATATAAAGAAAGTATAAACTGATGACAAAATTTGATCTCATGGAGTTATCATGCTAGAATGCTAGATTTAATAATTTAAAATGATTTTGAGATTCTTTCAAATATGTATTATGCTTACATTCTATGCTTATCAAAAATGTAAATTAATAAAATTTTAAATAAATACTACTTGGAATCATTTAAAATATCACAGGCATGAGATAAAATATTCCAATCTTATTTCCTCAGATATGAAATTTAAAACACAAGACAATAATAAAATAGATTAAAAATAATACAGAATTAGAAAGGAGATTATTTTCCCACAAATGAGATTCCTTAATTTTTTAAAACAACATCAAAGGCTTTTTTGCTTTTTAAGTCTTTTATCATCTTTCAAATCTTTTAATTCAACTGCTTCATCATCTGGAATTTTATTTGACATAGCTTGTGTATATGAGGCTTTTCTGCCAGCATGTTCCTCGTCTGCTGTCAGACCATTTCGATCTGCAATCGTTTCCTCGGGTTCAGACTTTACAGATCTTAATTCAGCAGGTCGTGAATCAGAATCAGACTTTATTGAACTATGAGAATCAGCTCCTGAAATATCGGAGAATTCTCCTGAGCTACGGGGCTGATCAACAGATTTAGATTTGAGCATAGGTTTTTTCTTACGTTTTTTAGATATAACTTCTGATTTAACATCAAATTTGACTTTTGTTGGACTTTTTGTTTCTGAAGATGGATCTGTTTGAGATCGTTTTACATGGGAGGAATCCTCTCTATCTTCTTCACTCAATGTTTTTGACTTTCTCAATCTAAATCGTCTTTTCTTTGCCGCTGAATCAGAAGAGGCTGAACTTTTGGATGTATCTAATTCTTCACTATCCTCTCCCTCATGTTCCTGTAAAGCGTCGAGACTTCTCCCTGATGCTCCTGATCTTCTGGACGGAGATTTGCTAGCATTCTGGTTGAGCAGAGGTGTTACTTCTGGTTCAAAATTAAGTGTATTAGCTTTTTTAAAATCTTTTCTTCTCCTTCTTGGAGATGCTGTATCTTGGTTTTTAGATGCATCACCATAGCCTCTAAATAAATTATGATCTGGCTTGACACCAGTGAAATCTGAAGGACTACGATCTCTATGAAATGCTGGACGTTCTGGGACAGCCAAACTAAGTCTACGTTTGTAATTTTGAGCTGCTGCATTTGCAGCTATAATACTAACCCTTCTTGGTTGGAAAGAAAGATTTGTTTGTGATCCCAGAGGTGTTGAAGTTCCTCCACCTAACACTGCACGAGACATTCTCCGTGTCCGAAGTTGTTTTTCCTGCAGATATTTCAGCAAGTCTGCACTGCTATCATTCTTCAAATTCCTATCTAACTTTTGATGCACCATCTAAAAGAGGAATAAGAATCTATAGTAAATCCTTTTTTTTTTTAATTGGAAATAGTTTTTATCTGTTGTATTATTCAAATGAAATTTACAAATTCTATAATTTTTGGTATATTTGTTTTTCACAAAATTATGTTAAATAAATTTTAGTATTTGATTTATAAACTTTTTACAATGATATAATCAAAGGTTGTTTGCAACAACACAAGCTTAAAGGCATATTTTGTAAATGGAATTGTACGTACATCTCTCCTGGAAGGAGCCATTAATTTACGGACATCTTTGGCTGTAGGTTCCAAATCTTTTTGATGTTCTTTCTTTCGGAACTGTGGAAATAATGATTTTCTTCGACCTGTCTTCTCTACATTTTTTCTATCTTCTGTAAATCAGAGACATAAGTATATGAATTACCAGTATCATAAATATTATAAAATTTTATAACAAGAATGTGTCCATAGTACACTGAGCCCCACTCGCACTATAATTTTCTATGTTTAGTTGACCGTGAAATTGGGGTAAAAACTCTAATTTGACATTTAGATTAAAAAGATACTATCATAGGGAACATGTATACTAAGTTTCAAGTTGATTGGACTTCAACTTCATCAAAAACTTTAACCTGAAACTTGCACTATCATTTTCCATGTTCAGTGGACTGTGAAATTGGGGTCAAAACTCTAATTTGGCATTAAAATTAGAAAGATCATATCATAGGGCACATGTGTACTAAGTTTTAAGTTTTAAGTTGATTGGACTTCAACTTCATCAAAAACTACTTTGACCAAAAACTTAACCGGAAGTGGGACGAATGGACGCACAGACGAACGAACAGACGAACAGAGGCACAGACCAGAAAACATAATGCCCCTCTACTATCGTAGGTGGAGCATAAAAATATTATTAAGGCCATGTTAAAGCAAAGAAACCACTTCTAAAGCCTTATGTAAGTACTTAGAGTAAACCATCTGTTCAATTCTTATGATGCAAGTATAATAGTCACTGCAAAATAACAAACTTAAAAAAATCTTTAGATTTAGTAAATAAGTAAAGGACAAGGTACCATCAGGCCTCTATTTGGCCCCCCTATTTTCTCATATTTTTCTCATTAAATTCTGTTTTGGAAAGCTACTTATTATGCTATAATATTACCTGAGGTTTGAAGTTTGTTTGGATGAACTTCAAAACCACTAATTTTAGCAACTGGGGTGAGGTGAGGGGGTTAACTTTCTGTTTTTATTCAAATATTGTAATTATTATTATTCATTTTGCAGGTGATTTTACAACAAATTTTTAATTTTTTAGTGCCTGCGCCAGCGTGACCCAGGAATGTTTTTATTCCAATGGCATGGAAACTGTTTTTGATGTCTAAATCGCCATATTTTTTTCCAGGTTACAAAGGTGCACGCTATTAAATTTTAAGAAACAATAGCCAAAGATTGAAGTTCATCCAAACAAACTTCAAACCTAATGGAATATTTTAACGTGATCAGTAGCTTTCTAAAACAAAATTTAGGAAATGAGAAAATAGGGGGGCCAAAAACGGGCCTTATCATACCTTGTCCTTCAGACAAGACTAGACATTTATCTTACCGAGAAACGCCATTTGATATATATTAAATAAAACTTTTGTCAGGAAACATTTTATACTTCATAAAAATATCAGCTTTATTTAAAACCTTACCATCTCGTTGTTCTGCTAACTTCCTGTCAATCCAGTCATCAAACATTTCTGGTTGCATCATGGGTAATCCACCAGGCGATGGCATGGGTGACGGTGGTGAGAAATCTGGTGGTGGCATCGGTAAAGGAGGCACAATAGATGGTGATCTAACTGTGATAGGTGGCAGCACTAGGTCTCCGTCACTTCCTTCGTCTTCTTCTCCCGTCTCATTCTCATCCTCTTCTTCATGAATTCTGAAATAATCAATTGTTTGATTATTTTTCAAAACAAACTTGAATTTCTGTCTTTATAATGATATGGATTTTTGTAAAGTGATGTATTTCTGTTTCAAGTAGTTTTGTCTATAATAAAATTGAGAATGGAAATGGGGAATGTGCCAAAGGGACGCATCATCTCTAATGAAAAATTGCCAAAATCTATGAATTTATCATAAAAAGAGTAGAAGGGACTACTCCGAGAAGTAACCTAATTTATTGTGACCTCATGAATTTGAAACTATACCTTCCTCATTTTAAAAACTTTTAGGCAAAGTAAGGTCATTATCTCCCCCTGTTTGTTATCTATGTTTACTTACATTTGATTTGCAATCTCCTCTGGAATGAGAGGTAAATTGTCCTCACTTACATACTTTTCTTGTACCATTCTACTTCCTGCTAAACTCTCAAAATGTTGTCTGAAAACAAATGTTGGATTCAGTCTTACAGATTTAAACAGAAGACATTAACTTTAAATGAATTATCAAATATGAAATACATATACATAAATGTTATTAGTGAAAACTATGTAAGATTTCTATAACAAAAATAGAATAATTCTATAACATAAATTGAATATAAAATTTACCATATTCTTTAAATAAAGTTGTTTAAAACTTTTTATAGCGGTACCATATATTGTAAAACATAGGTTATTATTGTGTTTTAAATGCACGTGGGGATGAAGATCACACTTTGCATCAATATTATTGCCTCGTACAAACTACATGTATTCTGGTGGGGATTATTTTCACACATTTAACATGACTTTGAAATAACAGAAAGGTATCCTTTACTCAACACGATATAATATCTACTCACTGTAGAGCTATTTTTTCATATAATGACATAATATGCTCATCTGTTGATGTTGGGTTTCTCTGTAACCAATTCTTCAGGTATTTACTATTGTAAAATTCCAAAATTTCCTACAATAAAATCAATAGTCGAAGATATTGACTGAGTTGTTCTCAAATAATAAAAGGCACTGGCTACGGTTACATGGAAATGTAACAATAATAAAAATATTATTGTTACATTGGAGACTAATTGCCGGAATGCAAAGTTGGGTGAGGAACCGATTAATTACAAATGTAACAATAATTACTGAGGCTACGGTTACATTACGTTATTGTCACATGAAAAACAGCAATGTACGCTAGATTGATTAAACTTAAATATTCTATAGTTGTATTGCTTCATTCTTTCATATGTACTAAACAATACTTGTAATTTAATACTGATAAATAATAAAATATTATTCAACAAATGGTGTACAACTTGAATAGTTTTACTACGTATTAATGGTTTTGATACTACTCAAAGGCGAAAAATATAGTTCAATGGTTTCACTTTTTTAAAGTATTTAACTGCACACCTACTCTTATTACTGCCATTATACTTTGGACCAATTTTGTTTATGGTGAAAAAAAACAAAAAAACTTGGGATGCGTTTTAAAGGAAACTGAAACAGTATCAAGACATACATTTCATACAGCTTTATAACTTGACGCAAATTGATAATCAAAAGCAAATTTTGCTAACTGTTACTTAATACTAAGAAATTATGTATGTATGTATACACGTATCCGTGGAGGACGTAATTTCGTTCATCAAAAATGTGTCGGACTTTAAAAACAACTTACAAGGATTTGTAGAAATTGTCATTGTAAATAAAAAAATTACAGTAAATAAATTGTATGTTATAAATGTATGTAATAAATGTCCTCAACTTTTATTATTTCGTACATATATATTACTAGTCCCATCGTACATTGCTTTTTTTCATGTAACAATAACGCAATGTAACCGTAGCCTCAATAATTATTGTTACATTCGTAATTAAACAGGTCCTTACCCAACCATGCATTCCGGCATTTAGTCTCCAATGTAACAATAATACTTTTATTATTGTTACATTTCCATGTAACCGTAGCCAGTGCCATAATAAAATAGATATAGGAAGATGTGGTATGAGTGCCAATGAGACAACTCTCCATCCCAGTAACATATTCAAAATCATTTAAGAATACCATTATAATTGTATTACACTCTTACATTAAGATGACATGACAAAAGTATGTCCCTATTTTGTGAGCTTCAAGGTTTAATGTATCAGTTCAAATAGCGAGTCTCTTTTAAAAAAATATACAAATGTAGTAACTAAGTAAGTAAGTAATTAGTTTATTACAGTGTCACAATCTAACATTATACATAATATATTATACATCAGATAAAAACAGCATAAAAATATATTAGATGCCTGCCTTAAAAGGTATATGAGACACTTTTACCTCATGCTCATTAAATGCATACACAATTTAAAACATTTTTCAAAAGTAAATATATATATCACAAAGATTACATTCAATATGAATTGATAGAGAAAATAACAAACATATAAGTAATACTGCTCACTATGGCATTAGACTATGGCATCATTGCTTACTATAGTAATACTGCTCACTATGGCGTCAGACTATGGCATCATTGCTTACTATAGTAATACTGCTCACTATGGCGTCAGACTATGGCATCATTGCCTACTATAGTAATACTGCTCACTATGGCGTCAGACTATGGCATCATTGCTTACTATAGTAATACTGCTCACTATGGCGTCAGACTATGGCATCATTGCTTACTATAGTAATACTGCTCACTATGGCGTCAGACTATGGCATCATTGCCTACTATAGTAATACTGCTCACTATGGCGTCAGACTATGGCATCATTGCCTACTATAGTAATACTGCTCACTATGGCGTCAGACTATGGCATCATTGCTTACTATAGTAATACTGCTCACTATGGCGTCAGACTATGGCATCATTGCCTACTATAGTAATACTGCTCACTATGGCGTCAGACTATGGCATCATTGCCTACTATAGTAATACTGCTCACTATGGCGTCAGACTATGGCATCATTGCTTACTATAGTAATACTGCTCACTATGGCGTCAGACTATGGCATCATTGCTTACTACCACTACATTTTTAACTTTGGTGTATAGTTGTCTCATTGGCAAG